>NC_056729.1:782174318-782263698 GCF_019279795.1 Protopterus annectens
CTCTTCCTTCTTCCATCCATTCATTCCACCACTACTTCCTTTCCATTATATATATATATTTATTCCCCTATATTTCATTTCCGTGTATATACTCATTCCTCCATCTTCTGTCCACTACCCCAACTAAGTTCTTAAGTCCACATGCTATTTCAAATACTACTTCCATTATATATTTATACTCCATAAATGGGCTGCTTTCCATTATTATAATACCATCCGGCTTTCAAGATTTTACTAGTGTCTAAACTCCATTATTTCTTTTAGTCTAATAGAATATTTACAATTTAGGCTTATAGTTCTCACCACTGGGTCTCTTTCTGCTGTCCATTTCCATCTGTGTCCTTGGATCAAGTTTTCCACATTAGTGTGTACTCATACATGTGTACTTTTCTTACATGTGGACTCTCCGTGCCTGTATTCATCTCAAGTTTTATGTCTCATAAGACCTATGTCATTTCTGTCTGTTCCTGCCTGTGCTGTCTGTGTGTTCCTGTTGGTCCTCTATCCACTGCATCTGTGCCTCTTCCTGTCAGGTCTGTGCCCTCTTCAAGTTACGTTTTCCTGTGGGTCACTGCTGGGCCATTCTGTTGTCTTGGGGTCCGTGTCATGTTGGTGTGTGTCTTCCTCCTTTCTTTTCCATGGAGTGTCTTTGTGGTCATTTCCTGTCTTCTGCCTGGGGTGTGTGTCATCGGGCTCCTGTATTTCCATGTGTGTGTTCTATTCCATCTTGTTTCCTCTGTCCATGTGCCTCTACTATTTCAAGTGTTGCTGCTTAAGTCTCTGCTGTGGTTCATGGGGTTGGTACTGTGTCGTCTTTCAAGTATGGGGCGTCCAGTTCTCTGTGTTGTCCATATTTTTGTGTGTCTTCACTGTGTTCCTCCTGTGGTTTTGTGTGTGGCTGTGTGGTCTTGTGCCTCTCTGTGGGCTGCTGTGGTCGGGCTGAATGTGTGTCCTGTCTCTTCTCGTTCCTTGGGGTTATGCAGTCCTTGTCCGTGTGTGGTCTCATTTTATATCCTGGCATTTCTGTGTGTGTGTGTGTGTGTGTGTGTGTCCTGGGGTCCTGTCCTTCCTTTCCTCTGTGTATTCCTGTGGTTTCATTTCTCACTGTGTCAAGTTGGCCTCTGTTCGTTGATTGGTGTTGGTCTCGGAGTTGGTCCGTTCTCACTGTCTCTCTGTCTCTCTGTCTCTCTCTCTCTCCACACATGTCTGTCTCCTTCTCCGTCTCCTTGTGTCTCCATGTGTCTGGTCGTTTCCTCCGTGTTCATGCTGTGGTGTGGTCTTTGTGTCTGTGTCTGGTCGGGTCCTGTTCTGTTCTCTGTGTCATTGGAGTCCGGTGGTCCATCCGTTATTTGGTCTGGGGTTATGATCTCCTGTGGCTGTTCCTTTCCTGGCTCCTGTGTGGTCCATGTAGTTGGGAGTGTTCTTTCTGTGTCCTTCTGTCTCTGGTCCACTGGGTGTCTGTTCGTGTGTGGTCTCTCCTCTCTCTCTCTCTCTCTCTCTCACACATGTCTCTCTCTCTCTCACATGCTCACATGCTCTCTGTCTGCTGCTGTGTCTCATGCTGCTCATGTATATGTGTGTCTCAGCCACAGATGTGTATGTATATGTGGTGTGGTGGTGTGATCAGTCAGTGTCAGTCATATGTATGTATGTATGCACACACATATGTATGTATGTATGTATGTGTATGTATATGTGTGTCACATGTATGTATGTGGTGCTGTATGTGTGTATGTATGTATGGAAGCAAAGTGACCTGGATCGGTCTGAAAAAACTCACAGCAAAGCCGGGGTTCTGGATTTGATATTTTGTTCTCAGCTTTATTAGTTAGCTATAATGAACTTCTTGAAATCTACTGGTGCAGCATTCAATTTTACAATTTATAGGAACAATTATCAGAGCCATTGTGACTTGGAAGTGTGTCTTGAGGTCCTGGTAATCTCGTGATTAACTTGCCATTCCAAAAGACACTTTGTGTTTTAAGCTTCCATTGAGACCCTGGGATGTCAGCCCTAGGTTCATAGCCATCTGAGTTCTTGCCCTAAGACCCTATAAGACCCTATTCCATTTCCTCTTTTCATTCCATTGTCTGTCCCTTCATTCCTAAAATGCTCATCTTTCTATTCCTTCATTAAGGCTCCATTACTTTCTTTATTAATTTCCATTCTGCTGTCCGTCCATTCTGTCCGCATTCCATTTCCTTCCATTTCCGGCCAATATTTCTGTCCATATTCCTTATCCACTACTCCTTATTCGTTATTCCACCCATTCCTATTCTCTTCCTTCCTCCCTCCATTCCATTATTAAATTTCCATTTCTGTCCTTCTGTTCCATGTTTCTCCTTCTTCCTTTCCATTCTTTCATTCCATTCATTTCCATTCTGTTTCCTTCCTATCTCCATCCTTTCATTCCTTCATCCATCTATTTCAATGTCCATTCCATTCTTCATTATCCTCTTCCTTCATTTCCATTCCATTTCCTTCCATTCTCCTTCCTTCCACTATTATTTTCCATTATCTCCTCCTTATCCATTCCATCCATGTCCATTCCGTCCCTCTATGTTCATCCTTCCCATTAAGTCTACTATTATGGGGCTCTGTGTCTTTCCGTTATTTTCCTATCCTTTCCTTCCTCATCCTCCATCCATCCATTATCCTGTCTCCTTCAGTCTACTTTCATTCGTGTCCTTTCTCGTGTCCTCCTTTCATCCTCTGGTCCTTAATTCCTCCATTCTTGTCTCATTTATGTCATTCCATGTGCATACTCATTCCTTTCTATTTATTTTCGTTATCCCTCCTTCCTATCTATTCTTCGTGTCCTTCCTTCCTTCCGTTCTGTCCGTCCTGTGTGTTCCTTCCATTCCATTCTTCCTTCTGTCCTTTCCTGTCTCCTCCTCTCTCTCCTCTCTCATGCTCCTCCTCTCTCTCCTCTCCTCTTTTCCTCTCTCCTGTCTCCTCTCACCTCCTCTTTCCTCCTCCTCCTCTCCTCCTCCATGCCTCTCCTCTGTCTCTCCTCCTGCATGTCTGTCTCCTGTCTCTGTCTCTCCTCCTGTCTGCCTGCCTCCTGTCTCCTCCTCCTTGCCTCCTGTCTGTCTGTCTGCCTGTCTCTCCTGTCTGTCTGTCTGCCTGTCTGCTGTCTTTTCCTGTGCCTCCTTGTCTCTGTGTCTCCTCTTTTCCTGCCTGTCTTGTCTGTCTTGTCTGTCTGTCTGTCTTGTCTGTCTGTCTCTCTCTTTCTGTCTTGTCTCTTGTCTTGTCTGCCTCCTGTCTGTCTGTGCCTTGTCTTGTGCCTGTCTGTCTGTCTGTCTGTCTGTGTGTCTGCTGTCTCTCTGTCTTGTCTCTTGTCTCTGTCTCTGTCTGTCTGTGCCTCCTGTCTCTGTCTGTCTGTGTCTGTCTTGTCTGTCTGTCTCTGTGTCTTGTGTGCATGTGTGTGTGTGTGTGTGTGTGGATCTGATATGTGTGCATGTGCGTGCGGTGTGTGTGTGGTGTGTGTGTGTGGTTTGTGTGTGTTTGTGCGTGTTTGTGTGCCTGTGCGTGAATGTGTGTGCGTGTCTGTGTGTGCAGTAATGCAAGTGTGTGTGCGTGTGCGTGTGTGCATGCGTGTGTGTGTGTGTGTGTGTGTGTGTGTGTCTGTGCTTTGTGTGAGTGTGTGTCTGTGTGAGTGTGTGTCTCCCTCCCTCTCTCTCTCCTCCCTCCTCCTCTCTCTCTCTCCTCTCTCTCTCTCCTCCTCCTCCACTCCTCTCTCTCTCTCTCTCTCTCTCTCCTCCTCTCCTGTCTCTCCTCTTTCGTCTCTCCCCTCTCTTTCCTCTCTCTTCTCTCCCTCTCCTTCTCTCCTCCTCTCTCTCCTCTCTCCTCTCCTCTCTCTCCTCTATATATCTCTCTCCTCTCTCTACCTCTCTCTCTCCTCTCTCTCTCTCTCTCTCTCTCCTCCTCCTCTCTCTCCTCCTCCTCTCTTCCTCCTCTCCTCTCTTTCCTCTCTCCCCTCTCTCTCTCTATATCTCTCCTCTCCTCTCTTTCCTCTCTTTCCTCTCCTCTCTCTCCTCTCCTCTCCTCTTTCTCTATCTCTCTCTCTCTCTCCTCTTTCCTCCTTTCTCTTTCCTCTCCTCTCCTCCTCTCTCCTCCTCTCTCTCTCCTCTCCTCTCTCCTCTCTCCTCCCTCTCTCTCTCTCTCTTTCCTCTCTCTCCTCCTCTCCTTTCTCTATATCTCTCTCCTCTCTTTCTCTCTCTCTATATCTCCTCTCCTCTCTCTCTCCTCTCCTCTCTCCTCCTCTCTCCTCTCTCTCTCTCCTCTCCTCTCCTCTTCCTCTCCTCCTCTCTCCTCTCTCTCTCTCCTCTCCTCCTCTCCTCCTCTCTCCTCCTCTCTCCTTTCCTCCTCCTCTCCTCTCTTCTTTCTCTCTCTCCTCTTTCCTCCTCCTCTCCTCTCCTCTCTCCTCTCTATATACTCTCCTCTCCTCCTCCTCTATATCTCTCCTCTCTCTCTCCTCTCCTCACCTCTCTCTCTCCTCTGTCTCTCTCCTCTCTCATGTCTCCTCTCTCCTCCTCCACTCCTCTCTCCTCCTCCTCCTTGTCTTTTCCTTTCTTTCTTTGTGTCCTCCTGTCTGTCTGTCTGTCTGTGTCTCTGTCTCCTCCTCCTCCTCCTCTGTCCTCCTCTCCTTGTCTGTCCTTGTCTGTCTCTGTCTGTCTCTCCTCCTTGTCTTTTCCTCCTCCTTGTGCTGTCTGTCTGTCTGTCCTCTGTCTGTCTTTTCCTCCTTGTCTGTCTCTGTCTCCTTGTCTGCCTTGTCTTGTCTGTCTTGTCTTGTCTTTGTCCTCCTTGCCTGTCTTGTCTTGTGTGTGTGTGTGTGGCTGCTCCTTGTGTGTGTGTGTGTGGTGTGTGTGTCAGTGTGTGTGTGTGTGTCTTGATAAGATGTGGTTTTGTGTGTGTGTGTGTGTGTGTGTGTGTGTGTGTGTGTGTGTGTGTGTGTCTTTTTTGTGTGTGTGTGGATGTGTGTGTGTGTTTGTGTGTGTGGTAATGTGTGCGTGTGTGCCTGCATACCATATATATATATATATATATATATATATATATACTCCTCTCCCATATATATACTCTCTCCTCCTCTCTTTCTCTCTCCTTTCCTATATATATATCCCTCTTTTCTCTCTATATATCTCTCCTTCTCTTTCTCCATACTATATATATATATATACCATATACCTCTCTCTATATATACATACTCTTTCTCTTCCTCTCTCTCTCTTCCTCTTTCTCCCATATCTCTCTCACCATATATATACTATATATATATATATATATATATATATATATATATATATATATATATATATACTCTCTATCTCTCTATATACTCTCCTTTCTCTCTCTCTCCCTCTCCTCTCTCACTCTCTCTCTCTTTCTCTCTCTCTCTCTCCTCTCTCCACTCTCTCTTTCCATATATACATATATATATATATCTCCTCTCTCTCTCCTCACCACCTCTCTCTCCTCCTCTCTCCTCTCTCTCTCCTCTCACTCTCTCTCTCTCTCTCTCTCTCTCTCTCTCCTTTCTTTCTCTCTCTCTCTCTCCTGTCTTTCCTCTATATATCTATATATACATATATATATACACTCTTTTCTCTCTCTCTCTATATATATGTCTCTCCTCTCTCTCCTCTCCTCCTCTCTCTCTCTTTTCCTGCATATCTCTCTCTGTCTCCATATATGTCTCTATATACCATATATGTCTCCTGTCTATGTCTACATGCATATGTCTGTCTGTCTGTCTGCCTCCTGTCTGTGTCTGTGCGTCTCTGTCTTGTCTGTGTGTATCTGACTGTGTCTGTGTGTGTCTGACTCTGTCTTGTGTCTGTGCTGTGTCTGTGTGTCTGTCTTGTCTTGTGCCTCTGTCTTTGTGTCTGTGCTGTCTGTCTTGTCTGTGTCTCTGTCTGTCTCTCTGTCTCTTGTCTGTCTCTCTCTGTCTCTCTGTCTGTCTTGTCTCTGTCTGTCTGTGTGTATGCTGTGTCTTGTGTGTGTGTGTCTGTCACATGTGTGTTGTGTGTGTGTGTGTGTGTGCAGTATGTGTTGTGTGTGTGTCTGTCTGTGCGTATGTGGCTCGGTGTCAGTAGGCTTCCCATCAATTGATAACATCCCCCACCAGCTTCTCTAGAAGTTTATCCTCCAGCTCAACCATTGACTTGATTCTAACTAACTCTCCTTTCCTCTACCAAAACCTGACTGCCTTACCTGACTCTCTGAGTGACCATCTCCTCACATGCATCCTAAGGTACTCTACCCACTCACACAAGACACACCACTGCAGACATTGTAGTAAACTACCTAACTTTAATATCTCACATTCAACTCCATACTGTCTAACTTTGAATGGTCCATCCTTAGATCTCTCCCACGCGATGACGCAGTCAACAAATTGAAAAACATTTTCCTAAACACCCTTGCTCCCTCCAGGAAAATTATAATCAAATCAAATTATGCTCCCTGGCCTCTAAAAATACTAGATCCCTAACGCATAAAAGAGACAGCACCTGGAAAGACTGGCATAAAACAAAGGAACCTCCCCTATTACAAATATATAGAGAATTGCGTAATCTAGTCAAGAAACTAACTAATAAGGACAAAATGTCCTACTATAACTCTGCTCATCTAGACAACAAATCCAACTCCTGTAAATTCTGGGCTACCCACAACAATATCCTCTTTTCTGGGTGCCCTTCAAATCCTTCTCCTTACCCAAACAAATCACCACAAGAAACCGCTACTCTCCTTAACAAGCACTTTATCGAAACAGTCCAAAACCTCACTCACGCCAACAAAAAATACAACTACTCCACCAGCCCCACTTGAACCTCTTAAAAATCTCTTCTTCTTTCAACCTGTCTCCACCTCCTACATTAAATCACTTCTTTTGAAACTTAAACCCTGCTCCCCCTCCTCAGATAATCTCCCCCATCTTTCCTCAAACTTGCTGCTGACTCTGTAGCCTATCCTGTATTTATTCTTATCAACAGATCCATCCAGGAAGCTACAGTTCAATCAATTTGGAAATCTTTCTTCACTATCCCCCTCCATAAAGGTGATGATTCTACTGACCCATCTAACTACTGTCCTATTGCCATCCCATAACCCCTCTCCAAGATATATATATATATATATATATATATATATATATATATACATATATATATATATATATATATATATATATATATATATATATACTAACTCTGGGATCCCACTACAGTGGAGAAAATGGCATGTCGGGCAAGTGTCTACTTACCCATACACATTACCTTTGTATATACACACATATAATAATATGATACATATGCATGAATTATCTTTTTAAATATAAAATGCATATGTGTGAATAACAATATTCTCCATCAACCTAGGTCAATTTTGTGGACACATGTAACTGTCTGGTCACCTACTGCACAATTACTATAATAAAGAAAACATTCTTCCTAAACAATAAACATGATTTAAGAGTAGAAAAAAAACATAACTCTTAACCTACCACCTGGAGTTCCACTGCACTCACCCGCACCAGAGCAGATATTTCAGCAATAAACATGGAATTTCCAATCCCCTAGTCATACTGGCATTCCCCTAATCCACCAGTGTTAGCCCTTAAAAAAATAAAACGTAGTTTGCAAACTAAAAATGTATAATATGAAAGCAATTCCATGTGCATTAACATGTAAACTCCTTGCTAAAAACCTAATTTTCACCAGCATATATGTGCCTTTGTATATATTTACCATGACAAGCTTATATAACAAGCTGTGAATACAGTAATGCTCAAAAAACATCCAAGATATGCTCTCAATTTAAAATTTTGCTATAGCAATTGTACAGTAAAGGATGCCTAGACTTACTAATTTTAACAGCCACTATTTCTAGATTACATTCAATTGGCTATATATATATATATATATATATATATATATATATATAGAGAGAGAGAGAGAGAGAGAAAGAGAGAGAGAGATTTGGTACATCTCTTATTTGAACTCTATCAAAAGCATCAAAGCAACACTTTTGGTGTTTAAATAACTTGTAGGCATATAAATGGATACATTCAATTTCATATGTTTTACAAACATCAGTTGCATTTTCAATATGCTAAATTTCTGACCTCTGTTCAAAGCCTTCTGTAGGAATCTTGTTATAAGTAGCCCAACATGATACTTCTGTAACTCCATAAAGATTAAAAATCTGTGTTCTGTTTCTCTCTTCTCTCCAACTTTTCAGAGCGGTCATTGTTGGAAATGTTTCACCACCAATGGCCAATATACGCAATGAAGTATCAGCAGACAACACAGTTGTCTTCATTAGGTCAGTTCCAAAACGCCTAAGAAGTGTTGGTGTTGCCTAAACAGATAAAAAGAACATTAGATTTATTACAACTGACATAAAAAAGGCAAGTTAATGATTACTTTCTTTGATAGATATCTGTAAGCACTACCTGAAATTATTGACATTTATTTATATTACACATTCAAGCAAACAGTTTTGATTTTATTTTACTTACAGTTAGGTGAACTGAATCACAAGGGTTTATTTTCAGCCTGGACCTTGTTGCAAATAATTACCAAATCAACACCAATGAAAATAATTTTATTACACTTAGGCAAAGACATACGTTTACATGCATTAACAAAAACATCTACACAAATCTACAATACAATATGCAGCCATATATACTGGATGACTTTAAGAACAAAGCAAAGTGTTTTTCATGTCTTCATTCACTAGGAAATGGAGAAAATACAGAGCCTGTTGAGCACCTTCACACCACAGGCTGTTACAATACTGTTTTAATTGTGAGCATCCCACCTGGCTCAGAACTAATAAAAGTGTGACAAATGAAAAATATCCAGAAATAACCGGACATATTAGTACATTTACAGAAAAAAGTCTAGGCCTGACAAAAAAATCCATGCTCTTTGATTAAAGAGAAGAATGAACTACTTAAACATCTTTAATTTATTTATTTACTGTTTTATCCTGGTTAGTGGCAACAGACAGAGTTTCAGGAAAAGCCAGAGAAGACGCGTATACTAAGTGAAATTTGGCCAGGGCACCAAGGAAATTCCCCTACTCTTTCTGAGAGGAGATGCTCTACATGATGGTCATTGTGGATGTGACACCCCAACATCATGTGCAAAAATGGAAAAAAGGAGGTGATGTGCAGATGAAACAGGAGCATAAACTTCATGTTGTGGAGAACAATAAAACAATAACGGTGCTATATGATACATAAAAAGACAGAACTACAAAAAGAGTGAAGAAAAAAAAAAAACAAGGGATGTACAGAAGGAAAGAGTAACTACAGCATAGGTTCACAGGTACTTACTAGGCTACTGATCCATGAGGATCTTGGGTTCATAGGTTAGTATTATGCTAACTGCTCTCAAGGGCCATTTTAAGCCTAGCCAATTATCCAATGTGATAATCAAACTTTGCACCTTGTGTCTGTAAGGTAAAAATCTTACCCATTACGCCAATCCCCAAAACTTTTAAAAGCCTAGTCATACAAATTCTGGGCCATGAACATACTGTAGGGGGTATTATACTCAATGATCAGCCTGATGAGTGTAGAATACAATGGAATTATCACATCCCTGGCAATGGACCCCATACCCTTTGTAATAAGTTGTGCAAAAAAGTACTTGCTTATAATAGGGGATATGTGCTAACTGAAGGACAGTTCATTTTCTACATAGGTTTCCAGTTCCCTAACTACTGGGTCGATTTTCAGGGGGGGTAGTTACAATAAACTTTTTGCTTACCAAAGGATACTATTATACATTTCTTACCATTTAGTTTTAGTGAATGGTTTTGACACCAGCTACAAGTTTGGGAAAGGCCCTCTGGGAGAACTTTGGTGTCCCCCGAGGAATTTACTATAGCACTAGGTTTACAGTCAAACATTAATAGCATCATGAATGACTGATGTTGATCAGTGATGCTGAGGTGCTATGAAAAGACATGTCATGTAACATGTTTATTAGAGATTAGGTTTCTTACAAAACATAGATGTAATATGCATGTTAAGCAGATTACAAAGTTTGTCTACTGCTGAGTTAATGAGAAATAAAGAAATAAGTATAGCACAGTTACACCAGCAGTAGGGCCAAGAGATGTGTTGTAAAAAAATGCAATGGGATTGAAACTAGTATATGAGTATATAGATTCTGTGGAAAGAAAACAGTTGTTTAAAGAGACCAAAATTCTGTATCTATAAATAAGAATATAACAGTAGTAGGTGATTTCAATTATAATTTAAGGAAAAGTGAATTTAAAATAGGACAACATATTAAAAGTAAATGATGATGTGTGATCCAGAAAGCAAAAACAGAGAATTTGTGTATAAAAACGGCATACAATAGATGCAACTGATTATTTTGCGCATTCAGAAGGATTAAGGAAAGTTAAAAGGGGAAAGCCATAAAAAGTTTTCTTTTATAATGCAGCTATAAGAACTGTCTTTTTTGATGTTCAGAAATGTTTTCTCTCTACTAAATGCCAACCCTCGTTTCTGCAGCTGTATCCGTGTTTTATTTTCTTTGAGTATTTACTCCCTATTTGTTATAATTATGATGTTATCAGTATAGCGACTGCTGGTATTCCCATTCCTGCTATTTCCCACTGACTTTCTCCCACTTTTTCTGTTATTCAGAACTGTTACAGTCATTATTAAACTAAATGTAACATCACTCGTGGTAATTTTGTCTGACTCCCTTTCTATTTTACTTTTCCTTCGAATCCATCCATTAATGACTGGAAGTACTCATGACACATTATATACACTGACTGACATCATTCTATAGCTTTTTTTCTCAATACCATAATACTCCATTATGCTCTATAGCTTGTTCATGATTCACACTGTCAAAATGTTATTTTCATTGTCAAGCAACATAAAGAATGAGAAAAGGATGGAAATTATAGGAATTTGTTACTTTTGCACATATATCAATGTCTCATTTACATTTCTTCCTCCATACACCAAACATACCTTGCTCTAATATTTCTGTAAACACCTTCCCTAGTCTTAATTCAGCCATGTCCACCATCACTTTATAATATGTACTGCATAAGACAGTTGGCCTCCTTTTGTTTTTAAATCTTTCTTTTGATTTTTTCCATGTAAATTTTATTACTGTATTTACTAACTTTTCCACATGAATCCATTTCAAAACCATTCATTCAGTACCTTTACAAAACACCGTTTTACTTCTTTTAGGTTAACAGGCAAGTACTAAGGGTCATTTTAAGCCTAGCCCATTTCTCTTTTGGTTAGTGTTTAGCCTTACCTATCCCATGGTTGATAATTATATATTAAGCTTAATGGAAATAACTGGGATCCTACCATTGATAATTTGATGGAACCCATGCATGGCATAAAGCATTTAGGAGCTGCCTCTATACATGAGTAGTAGTACAGGAGGCAGTCCTGGGGTAAACGTTCTGTTTTCCCGTCCACTGATCAAAGTCTTTAATAGGGACAGGGATGGGCTTTGTTTTACACAAATGTCAAGTCTGCTACACTGCAGCAGCATCCTCTCCAGGATATACCTGTCCCTCCAAACTGATTGGGTGATGTTGCAGAAGAGGCTGAGATCCCTAGACTGAGTATTTTTGATGACATTTGACTTGCTAATGTGTAGTAAAATCCATCAGTACTGAGTCAGAGGATGCCTGTATGCCAGACACAGATCACCTCTTAGCAATCTGCAGAATGAAGAGTATAGTGACAGGGCTTTGAATCAGTCCATATATGGGACATTGTTTAGGCCTTGCATCCTTTTGGTAAATTATCTCTTTGGGCATTCCAGTTGTTGCATATGCCTGCTGAACTCTTAGGAATGTCTTGTCAATGTGGTAGTTCCCTGGGGTAGATGACTTTCCAAAGGATACAGTAATGCATTTTTTGGTATTTAGTTTCAGTCTATAATTTTAGCACCAGTTATTTACTGGGACAAACATTCCTGCTGAATTGCTAAGTCCTTTGTGGATTCAATGACTGCTCTTACTTTGCAGTCATATGCAACCTTAGTCAGCCACAGCCCTTTGGTATTGGGTTTTACTTCAGAAACGTGGATGCCAAACAAGAGAGGTCTCAGGACAGAAGAGTCAGGGAATCCACTTGTGACTGGTCTCTTTTTGGAACCAACCTCTCATGTTTTGATTTCCTGTGTCTTACCTGTGAGCCAGTTGACAATCCAGAGGGTAACACAGGGGTTTATTCCCAGTTTACTGCTCCATACTTTTTCAAAAAAATCAAAAACTTTATCATCCATACCTGGTGCACTTTACCTATTATATTTTCAGTGCTTTACCTATTTATTCTAATGATATGCTTCTTTTCAATTCTGCTCTTCATCTGATTTTTACATTCAACTCATATTCTTAATCTTTATTTCTTTTTATATATTTGCTCCACATATTTATCACATTTAATCTTTTTTGCATTCTACCACGTCATTCATATTTCATCTTTTAACCTCATCATTACTGTACTGCTCCATCTTTCATTTTATTTATTTTTAACTTAATATGGGACTATTTTATTTATTTTCTTTGCCAGAAATTACTGCATCTACATTAAAGCATTTTCCCCATCTACTTCTTTTAAATAGTTCCACCTCCCCTCTCAGTCTCAAATAATCATATTATTTCACTGAACTCCTGTAACTCTTCTTTATTACCCTTATGCATTTTCTCCTCTATATTTAGACATTTTCAATTATATTTAAATTTTACTTTCTTTTAATACTACCCACCCTTCTGTCCTTTACTGTAAAACTCACATGTCTACAGAAGCTCTTTTCACACCCACTTTAAAGTTTCCTTCATAATGTCTCTTCTGGAAGATTCTCCATTTAAACTTTTTATTCCTTTCCCAATCTGAATAGTTGGTCAAAAGTGTCCTTTTCTCTAAGTAGTGGAGATATATGCACTAGGGAGAAGGGAAGAGAAGTCAGACAAACCAACAACCATGAGGTTATATCCCTGAAGAGTCTTTAGCCAAAACAAATAAAGATTTAAACACATTCAATTTTGCCTGAGTTGAAAGCTCTTAGTGCTAAATCAAATGGTCACCATCAGTTTTACTTAGGTTCATAGGATGATACTAGTCTACAGGCCCGGAGGCTCTTATTAGCCTAGCCAAGAATTTTGCCTGTGTTTCTTCAAAGTCAGCACCTGTTTCCCCTGTCCAGCAGGGACACTGATGGGATCCCAGGGGTGCATTTTTTGTTTTCCATCCAGTCATCCAGGTTCCTCTTAAAGAAGGCTAGAGAGGTACTCTGCTTGACATGGACAGTGAGTCTATTCCACAGATGGGGGGGGGGGTCTTTGGGACACAAATCTATCCTGCCAACAAATACTATTAATGTCACAGACCAGGTTAAGGCCTTGCATGCGGGTTGAGGGAGTGGAGTTTGACTTACGGATATGCAGCAACTCCATCAAGGCTGGGTCTGAGATGTCCTTGTATGCCAGACACAGGTCACCTCTGAGCAGTCTGTAAAAGACTGTGTAGAGTGATAGGGCTTTTAGCCTGTCTATATAGGACAGGTGTTTGAGATCCTGGATTTTCCTGGTCAGGAACCTCTGTGGTCTCTCCAGCTGCTGCATGGACTTGGCATGGTACATGCCGAAGGGGGGCATTGTACTCGATAATGGGTCTGATAAGTGAGGAGTACATGGATGTTATGACCGCCTTGTTCCTGGATGAAATACCCTTATTTATGAGGTGGGCCATGTAAAAACCCTTCCGTACAACAGAGGCAACATGGTGGTCAAAAGTCAGGTTGCTATCAACCTGGGTGCCCAAATCCCTCACAACTGATTGTGTGCTTAGTACATTATTATTAATGTGATAATTAGTGAAGGTGCCATTTTCCCAAAGGGGATAATGATGAATTCATTGGCATTCAGTTTCAGGTCATGCTTCTGGCACCAGTCAATAGTTTGGGTAAGGCCCTCCTCACATCACTAGGGGAATTTAAGACCGTCTGCCAGCAGGTTGGCAGTATCTATGGTGTTTGTGTATGTGGCACTGTTGACCACCAGTTCAGAGCAGATTTGGGTATTACCTTTGAGATTGCAGACATATATGAAGAAGGCCTTGTGACTGTCCTTAGTGGATGTGGCCAATTTGGACTTGAAGTTAGCCTTAGAGGATTTCACCAGTGACCTTATCTGCTTGTTCGACAAAGGAGAGACTGCTTCCAACTTGGCACCTGCTCCTTTTTGGTCCTGGACAGCAATTTATTTCCTTTTATTATACAGTCTGTTTATTGCTGCTGTCCACCAGACAGGTTTACTCTTCCTTGAGGAAAATGATTTGGTCCTGTCAGGTATTGCTGAGTTCATACAGCTATGCAGGTACTCATAGAATATTTTGGTGTAGGCGTGGACATTAGTGCTAGTTCCGCTTGAAGGGACAGTGGCTGTGAAGCTGCTTATACCTGCTCTGAGGAGACTGTAGTCAGCTTTGGAAAAGTTTTTTGTTTGACCCTGACCGGGGGGGGGGGGGGGTTCAGGGGGGAGATGGTGACTTCAAAAGTGATCACTTTATGGTCAGATCTTACTGTACAGTGATGGATTCAAGTAAGTCCAGATAGGTGGAGTGGGTGTCCTGAGTCATGGTTGGGGGTCTCTAGGTAGCTATGATTTGAATAGGTGTTTTGTCAACAGTTAACTGCACGTGGAGTGTCTCCTGTGCGTCATACTGTTTGACCAGCCTGGAGGTGTGTATGTCTTTGATAAATATTGAAACTCCACTCCCATTTATGAACTTGTCAAAAAGTTATGGATTTTTCTTATTTGTATGTTTCTTAAACTTTGGGCATTGTAGACTCTAGGCATTTCATGACAGAAAAAGAAAAGCGAATGTTAAGAACTTCACATAACTTTGAAATTAATTAGTGGATCAAGTTAAATTTTAGTTATTTATATCAGTATGTTTTTTTTTAAATTTTAAAAACTAAAAATAGAGGCAATGTCCTTAATGAGACTTCCCTATACAGAACAGACCATGGATCTTTCGAAGGAGGCCTCAGAGTCATAGCCAGAGACAGACAGACACACACACATACACACACACAACTCGGAGAAGGTTCCCAACTGCAAAGGACCTGGGTAAGACAGACAAAAAACACCCAATCAGATGTCTCACAATGGGTCCCTCAGAACAGTCATCGGTCCTTTACCAGACAAACTGAGGTGTCTTGCTAGGATACAGGCATATGGGCACTAGCATCTCCTTTATATGGGTGGGATGTATAATGTGATGGGCATTCCAGTTACGTGAGTGTCTTAAGGCACACCTATACGTGACTGGTGGCCAGCGTACATATTGCAACACCATCAATCTATTAAATATACAAGGTTCCCTCAACAACAGCTTTGCTGCCGAGTTTTGCACCCTTAGCAGTGTATGCTGGCTACCTACTACTCCTCTAGCCTAGTAGTTAGGGAGGTGGGCTTAGTGTGTAGATAGGTCACCATCTGTAAGTCCATGGCGAAGGGCATAGTAAAATTTCAAGTAAGAAGACTTCCAACAAACAAACTACTGACCTTGTCCTTGGTTAAATCCTTACGATGACAGCAAAACAACTTGATGAAGCCTGAGACCTGATCCTTCAGTGTTAGCTTACTGTTTAGTCCAGTAACTTCCCAACATTTTAAATACGAGATACAAATTTAAAAAAAAAAAAATTCACCCATAAGAGGACAGAGAGCAAGGTGAGATGAATGGTAGATTGCAACAGCTTCACCTTATTCCTAACAGGGTTGAGCTAACATAGGTTATGAACTATCCACAGAAGGGTAGAATCCGAACAGCATTCACAAGTAGTAAACCTGGTTAGGACCTGAAGTAAAGAGGAGGTAAACTGGAATTTTATCAGTATAAAATTGCTAATGGATACATCTCCTTTCTGTGAATTCCTACACGTCATCACATACACAGTTAACAAACGAGGGACCAAGATCTAGCCTTGAGGCACCCAACACTCCATGGGCAAAAGACTTAAGGAATTCATTTTGGATACAACCTGTCAGAAGTAACCCAAATGTTAGGAGGAAAACAACTTGGGAATGGTGTCAGTCAGACCACCATAAGATTCATGCGCATAATGAGGACCCCATGATCTACAGTGTCTAATGCTGCTGAAAGAGAAAGAAAGGGTAAAAATCGAATATAGCCAGTGAACCTTCATTTTCAAGAGGTCCTTAACCACTTGAAGGAGGACAGTTGCTTAAGCCAGACTGACATATATCAAAGAGGTCATGAGATAAAAGATGTGCACACATCTTTGCATGTGCTACCTCCTTAACAATCATACCTATAAAATGAAGGCTAGAAACTGGAGTAGTGGAGTCATCATTGCCATTTTTAATAAAGATACAAATAAATAGTTCTCACCAATGATGGGACAATATGGAAAATGACTGGACCCAGTGATCTGAGAACTACTCCTGATCAAAGACAAACTCCTCCACCTCAGGTTCAGTGGTCAAAGCTAGTCTTGGATCAAAAGCAATTTGTTTTGTCATACAAAGTAAGTTGAATAGCACCACCATCATTCAAACCCAGGATCTCAGAGGAGTCATTCATAAAAATGCTGTCATTTAGCATCTCAGCACTTTAATCTATAGACTGAAGGATGCTGCACTTCCCACAATGTTGCCGCAATCTGTTTATTAATTTATTCTTTACCAATTGGATTTTAATAGGCAAATAATGACAGGATACATTCTGACACTGCAGAACTCAACAAATAACTCAACAGCTGTCATTTCCACCTCAGGCCATTTAGGACAAAGGTTGTTCACTCAGGCATGAACTTCTGTAATGCTGTTCATCACAGACATGACAGCATCATATCGAACTCTGCTACAACAAATGATCACCAGTCGGTCAAATGTATGGGCATATGCCAAAACCTAGAGCTAAATTTCCATAATTATATGGCCATTTGTGTGTCCAAAATAATGTCAAACATGACTTTTTATTAAAACACATACGCTATTTAACATGAACTCTCTGCTGGCCAACAGCAAAAGGTGTGCTTCACCTATCCTTATATATTATGGCTAATGGAACGTGCTAAAATACCTAGAAGTTAATCTGTTTGTTTATTTATTTATTTATTTTTGTTAGCTGGCTGGGTCAACTGGTATCAGATTCTCTCTTCGGCTGCAACCAGGGCACAAAGGCAAACAATAAAACAAACATACAATGATCAACAGAGCAAGGTAACACAAAGTGAATATCTTTCAACTGACAAATGTAAGGAAGCAGAGTAAAAAAAAATGGAAAATAGTAATTAGATGCACAACTGGAGCTATATACAGACAATAAGTATAAACAAAAGGATCTTCAATCATAGATTCGAAAGATGAGGAAAGTTGACATTAGTCATTGGTTAGAAGCATGCGCCCACACTTGTTGTGTAAGCTACACAATAAAACTTTACCAGTATCTCTAAACAGCTAGTAATCCTGTACTTTTTTTTTTTGAAAAGCTTAACATCTACAATAGCTGTGATTCACACATATTCCAAAGCCCTGGAGTCTCATGACCACTCTTGCCTTGCCAGTAACCTCCCACCTGCAGGCAGCACCTCCTTTCCTTCAGGAGGGCCACACTGCTCAATCCTGGAGTAAATTTGTGGATACTCATCCAATCATCGAGATTATGTTTAAAGGAATAAAGGGAGTTGCACTGATTAACATGCAGGGTAAGATCACTCCAGAGGTTTGGAAGGAGCTAAGTTATAAACACAATTTTCCAACAAATTCCATTTTTCTCTTAGTGAAGATACAGATACCCTGGTTCTAGTATTGCTGGAGATGCTGGATTTGCAGAGAAACAGGAAGTCCTGCAAAATTAAGTTTCTAATGGTGTTGTAATCAAGACACAGATCTTCCCTCAGAGGTCTATAAGACACTAAATAAAGGGATAGAGCTTCTATCCTTCCTAGCTATCTCAGGGACTTTAGGCCAATGATCAATTTGGTTAACAATGTTAGTTAATTTCTAATTGTTTCATGTGTTTATAGTGACACATCCAAAACAGGACAATGTACTCTATAACTGGCCTGATCAAAGCTAACATAAGCAATCATCCAATCATATATCTCATTCAAGTTTATAACTCCTTTTTGCACACTTCCAATTCACATCCATAGCTTCCTATGGCATCCAGAACTTTTTTGGGGGTTATGGCTCCTTTTACTAAGTGACTTACCAGCTAATAATAGACAATATTAGAAAGTGCAAGGAGTTGTTAAGAAAATGATACTAAGACTGTTAAATTAGGATCTACTGCAGTACAGAAATTAATCAATGTTCATCACTTATTATTCATATTTTCATAAATAAGAGCCCTATATGTTATCGAGGGGTATGGTGTGATATCCCCTAATGGAGACAGAAAAATTCTTTGTCAGTGTCCTTTTATATTGCACTACACCAGATATATAGCTAGTCATTAGTAATTACGAAAATAAACAGTATTCCCATATGTACTTAACGCTTCTAAAAACAAGCGACTTACAAAATGTTGCATGGTATCAGGTAAAAGTTTAGATGATGACAAAGAAAACTGTCTTTCAAATCTGCACTGTAAGTTGCACATCTGGAGAAATATTCAGTGTTATGTAATTTGCTAATTATACAATTAAGCATATATTTACATATTTCTGTAAATATCTCAATAAACATTAACTCGTAGAGGAATTTCTTGTTGTCAAGTGGAAACGTACATCTAGTTAACAAAAATATTTTAACAACATCTGTCTAGGCTATACAGTTTCCAAGACATGAAAAACTGTTTGTGAAAGTTTAGCAAAAAATATAACTTTGGGTTTGTGTGCATTATAAAATATTATAGTATTTATGGAAAGACTATGAATGCACTATCACTGCAAAGAATACTTCTTATGGATAACATTGCAGTTTGTGAAGTTTTAATAACCGTTATTGTTCACAAAATATTTACTTTTGTTTATCTTATTCTTTTTAAGTTTATTTTTCAGAAAATGCTCTAGAATGCAAGATTAAGTAGCTGCTAGAAATGTGACATTCCATACCACTTAGGTGTTAATGATGCAAATAAAAACAAACGATACTGACATATTTTCTGTTGCAAACATTACACATCACATAACCTATCCAGTCATTGTCAGTCAAATATTACATAGCCCATTTACCTCATGCCTTCCCTTAAACCTCATTCGTACTCCAAAACATTACTGTATATACTGTTCCCACAATTCCCACTTCTTTCTAAGTAATTTGTTCATTTTGTTCATACCTCTTTCTAAAAATCTTACTTCCAGTTCTTTTATCTCTCTTACTATAGTCATTACTTCTAGTACAGCAAAAACAACCACAGAGGTTCCAAACACAGCAAATGTGATCTTTGCTTTGTTTTGTTGATTCTTTTATTCTAAAAAGTACAAACAGGTAAGCGATTTCACGGATAACAAACTCCGCTTCATCAGACGATCTTAAACACAATGTAACAGATGACTATTTAAATGTTACAACATCCAATCAAGTACAAGTCTTAAAGGAAGGGAAAGGTCAGTACATGTAAATTACATGCTGTAGTGCAAAATAGACTTGCTTTGTGCAGGCAACTGAAAGCAGCTCACATCCATAATGTTAAATACTATCAAACTATTGCAGCCTTAAACACACAACACATATACATACATAAAAACAGATTAATATACAAATAAATAGCAGCATTTATTAAAGCAGCAACTAATAATAAAATGTCTAAAACATCCTGCTGATTCCTTGCCATATCAGCATGGACAATAATGAAAAAACAAGACAGTCAATCTGAAAGTCTAAAGACAGAAATGGTTGAACTAGTATGGCTATTATATGGTACTAATAAAAACTGCCTGATACTAAGTGTATGGTTAACAAAAATGAGGATAGGATGGTGTGTAAACTGTGTGACATGCATATACTACCAAAAGCATGATTGAGAGATATAAATATAGTCATAGAACATCATGATAAACAATTGATGTTAACATATTAACAGCAGGGCTAACGATGTTTCAGAGCTCTTGCTTTAAGGAAAGGTTTTATTGATACCTTGCTGTTCAAACCCGAGGGGGGGGTTGTCAGCTTGTAGCTGAATAATCCATTTCTGTTCTATGGATTCAGTCTTGTTTGATAGATCACCACCTAGAATATTAGCATGCACTAACTCTAAAGCAAAGAACTTTAACTTATGACTGGGGCCTGTCTCATTAACATGCATAGCTAAAGCACTGGATACTTTCACATTTCTAATGTTTCTCAGATGTTCAAGGATCCTGTCCTTGAAAGCCCTGTTTGTCTTACCTACATAGTAGGAAAAACAAGTGATGCAGAAACAGAATTACACCAAATTCTTGGTCTGACAATCAGCATAGAAACTAGTGTCAATATTAAAACCAAATAGGGGGTGAAGGAAATGACCCCCAGTGTGTATGCATATACAAGCCATACACCTTCTACAGGTGTAGGTAACCCTTTCTGTCAGATTGGGCATAGCTGGGAGGATTCAATGATCTATAACAAAGTTGATTTTTGAGAGATTTGTTGTTCCTAAATGTAAAATCAGGCTTATTTCCAATCACTCCTTGTAGTTCAGGTATATTTAGAAGAATATCACATTAACAGCCATATTGTCAGACCAAAGCAAGAGCTCTGAAACGTCGTTAGCCCTGCTGTTAATATGATAACATCAATTGTTTATCATGATGTTCTATGACTATATTTATCTCTCTCAATCATGCTTTTGGTAGCATATGCATGTGTCACAGTTTACACACCATCCTATCCTCATTTTTGTTAACCATACACTTAGTATCAGGCAGTTTTTATTAGTACCATATACTAGCCATACTGGTTCAACCATTTCTGTCTTTAGACTTTCAGACTGACTGCCTTGTTTTTTCATTATTGTCCATGCTGATATAGCAAGGAATCAGTAGGATTTTTTAGGCATTTTATTATTAGTTGCTGCTTTAATAAATGATGCTATTTATTTGTATATTAATCTGTTTTTATGCATGTATATGTGTTGTGTGTTTAAGGCTGCAATAGTTTGATAGTATTTAACATTATGGATGTGAGCTGCTTTCAGTTGCCAGCACAAAGCAAGTCTATTTTGCACTACAGCATGTAATTTACATGTACTGACCTTTCCTTTCCTTAAAGACTTGTACTTGATTGGATGTTGTAACATTTAAATAGTCATCTGTTACATTGTGTTTAAGATCGTCTGATGAAGCGGAGTTTGTTATCTGTGAAAGCGCTTACCTGTTTGTACTTTTTAGAATTAAATAATCAACAAATCAAAGCAAAGATGGCATTTGCCGTGTTTGGAACCTCTGTGGTTGTTTTTGCTGCTATTATTCTTTTCTTCTGTGGGTCCTTTATCAGAAACGAGGTCTCTGCTGTATCCCATACTTCTAGTACAGTTGGTTTAGACTTTGATTTCCATTTTCTAATAATTGCTTTTTTTTGACAGCCACCTAAATTAAACTCAGCAAGGCCTTACTATGTCTAGGCAATTCTGATTCTGTATCATAGCTACAAAAAAAATAATGTCGTTAGTTACACCAATTTGCTTACCCTGTGTTTCACACAGAGTAGCCTTCAGGGAATTTTTAGCATCTGCCAACTCATTACACTCCCCAAAAATATGTTCTCAATTACCTCCTTCTTCCCCATCACACCTCCAACTTTTGCAATATACCTGAGGAAAAATTCTTTGGAGTCTGCTTGGGGTATAAAATGCCTAATGCAAACACTTCCAAGCAAAGATCCTAAACCTTTCAGACTTTGCTGCATATTTGAGGGTAATACATATATTTGTATCCCCCAGCGTTTCTTTACAGATTACTTATCCTGATTCATATAGTTATTATGCAATGTTTTATCTGCCCTATTATCACTTTTTTAACAGCAGTTTCTGTTCAAGATTCTACTAAAAATCTACCAGTGTTGGTCTTTTGCTTTGGATCCACCCATTTATTTCTCTTTGCTTGTCTAAAGGTCAGTTCCCTGTGCTTTTTCCTATTAACCTGGTGAAAGTACAGTTGTGTACACTTACTATAAATGTAGATGTTTGAGTGTATTCACTGTTGCAGTCATTACATTTGGGTAATCCTGCTGGCAGGTTGCCCTCAGTCGGCCTGAATTCCAAAGTCCTAGGTCCTGCATCGGCTGTTGTCGCCCCTTCAATGACGTCAGGTCATCAGGGGTATAAAAGATGCGGCAGATGCCATTTTCTTTAGTTTTTCTTGCCCCAGATGTCAGGTGCCCCCAAAAGGGTAGCCAGAATTTATATACATATAAATACATGCACCAATATAAACTTTACCTTCATCTACAAGCAAATACACCACATAGGTTGTATAAATCAGAGAAGGAAAGATAGGTTCCATCAGAAGAAAAGGGGGATGGCGATTGGGTAACTTGGACTGCAACATTGAATACACTCGAACATCTACATTTATGGTAAGTGTACACAACTGTACTACATTCTTCGTGTTTCACTGTTGCAGTCATTACATTTGGGTAGAGTCCTAAAGCTATGGATGGGAGGCTGGAGCTAAACAGCATTAGGAGCGGCTATGAGGCCAAGCAGAACTGCAGTGGCAAAGCCTGCCCTGGATTTAGAGTAGAGTGGCAGATGATAGTGCTTTGTAAAGGTGTGCACTGAACTCCAAGTAGCAGCCTCTAAAATGTCCTTGATTGGTACTCCCCTGAGAAAGGCTGCTGAAGTGGCTGCAGCTCTGGTTGAATGTGGCCTAATGCCCTTAGGCACTGGCTTTCCATGGTGTAGGTAGCAGAAACGAATGCAGTGGCCTATCCACTTTGAAATAGTCTGCTTTGAGATAGCCTTTTCTTGTGATCCTGCAGCATATGCCACTAGTAATTGTTCTGTCCAAGTAGAATCTAAGCTGTCTGTGTACATCCAAAGAATGCAGAATTCTCTCCCCCTTGTTCTGTGGATTTGGATAAAAAGTTGGCAGATGAATAGTTTGGTTAAAAGCCACACTGGACACCACCTTAGGCATAAATGTTGGGTTTGTCCTCAGAGAGACCCTGTCTGGATAAAAAATGATGAAAGGTTCCACAGCCATGAGTGCCTGAAGCTCTGAAACTCATCTTGCAGAAGTTATTGCTAGGAGCAGAGCTGTCTTCCAAGATAAAAACTTTATATCAGCAGTAGCGGCTGGCTCAAAAGGAGGCAGGGTGAGTTTTTCCAAGACATAGTTGAGGTCCCATGCAGGCATTGGTGATTTCCTTGGAGGCCTTAAATTTTTGGCTCCTCTGAGGTACTGTTTTAATAAGGGATGAGAAAAGATTGGTGGCTCTGTATTGTAATGAGCCGAAATGGCAGAGGCATGAATTTTAATAGATGAAAAAGATAGACCTTTGTCCAGCATCTCAGTTAAGTATTGCAAAATCTGAGGAATATTTGGCACAGTTGTATCAGTTCCTTGTGCCTGGTTCCAGGCACAGAATCTCTTCCATTTTCCAGCATAAGATTTTCTAGTACTAGGCCTTCTGGCCTCCAAAATGACATTCATCACAACTTTACTGAGAGGTGTGTTTTGTATGACTACATTATCCGCCATGCTGCCAAGTTTAAAGTCCTGAGTTGGCTGTGCAGGATCTGATTGTTTTGCTGGGACAGTAGATGAGGTATTTGAGGCAAGGTCCAAGCTGGGCATTGAGACAAGTTCCTTAGGATTGGAAACCAGTACTGGCGGGGCCAGTCTGTGGCAATCAGTATCATTTTTGGCTTCTCCTGTCTGACATTTAGGAGTACCTTGGGGAGGAGAGGCAGTGGGGGAAAGGCATACACTGATAGGTCTTTCCAGCTGAAAGATAGGGCGTCCACTTTCCATGCTTGTCTGTGATAAGTCCTTGTGCAGAATCTTTTAAGCTGGTAGTTGTGAGGGGGAAGCAAATAGATCTATGTCCGGGCATCCCCATTTCTTTGTTATCATGCTAAAGACATGTGGATCCAGCTGCCACTCGTGGGGATCCATGCGGTTTCTGCATAGTTGGTCTGCCAAAGTATTTTTCCTTCCTGGCAGGAACTGTGCCTGCAGATGTACTTGGTAAGTTAATGCTGTGTCCCACAAAGTCATGGCTAGTCTGCAAAGGGGGTAAGAATGTATGCCCCCCTGCTTGTTTATATACCACATGACCATGGTGTTGTCCGTCTTTATCAGTAGTTGTCCCGGATGAAGTAGGCCCTTGAAGGCTGTCAGGGCATTCTGAACCGCTAGCAACTCTTTTTGACTGATATTTAGATGCATTTGGATTGAGAACCATGTGCCCTGAATGCATCTTCCTGCCATGTGGGCCCCCCAGGCATAATCTGATGCATCCGTTATTCGTGTCTGCCTGGCTGGGGGTAATGTGAATGGCTGTCCCTTGTTTTTGTGACAAGCCTTTGCCCACCATCGAAACTCCTGTCGTAGGCAGGGAATGAGAGTAATCATTGTTTCCAGGCTGTGGCAATGTTGAGTCCAAACACTTTTTAGGTATCATTGAAGTTTCCTCATATGCAGTCTTGCACATGGAATTAGTAGGATGCAGGATGCCATGAAGCCCAAAGCCTGCAGAATTTTTCTTGCAGATAACAGAGCCTTTGTTGCCAACATTTTGAAATAGGTAGTCAGTTGCCTTTGCTTGTCTGGCGTGAGATAAGCCATCTGGACAGTTGTATTTAAGCTTGTACCCAGGAATATTAACTCTTGAGAGGGTACTAGTTTTGATTTCTTTTTGTTGACTGTGTACCCTAGGCATGTTAGAAATCTTTTCACAAACGCCAGATGCTGTAGAAGAATGTCCTTGTTCTCTGCTTGAATTAGGCAGTCGTCCAAGTAAGGATATATTTGTATTCCTCTTTGTCTGCAGAATGTGATTACTGGTGCCAGGCACTTTGTAAAGACCCTGGGCGCTGTAGATAAGACAAAGGGCAGTGCAGAGAATTGGTAATGCACTGAGCCAGCCTTGAATCTGAGGTATCGTCTGCATAATTGTCTGATTGGGACATGCAGGTATGCCTCTTTTAGGTCTAGAGTTACCAGCCAAGCGTTCTTGCCCAGCATGGGCAGAAGCTGCTGCAAAGTCATCATCTTGAATTTTGGTATATCCAGGAATGTGTTCAGAACAGATAGGTCCAGTATTGGTCTCCAGGTCTTGTCCTTTCTGGGTACCAAGAACTGTCTTGAGTAAAATCCTTGTCCCTGCTCTTGCTCTGGTACTTGTCGAATGGCCCCCATGTCCATGAGGGATGAGACTTGTTTTTGTGTCTCTGCCCATTGATTTTTTGGCAGATCTGGCCAGCCGTTTACCTTTGTCAGGGTATGGAAATGGAACTTGTACCCTTGTGACATGATATTTAGAACCCACTTGTCCTAGGTTATAACGTGCCAATTTTGAGAAAAAAGTGCTAATTTTCCCCCTTAGGGTGCTGCCAGAAGATAAGTGCTTGGTGCAGGCAGGGGGAAGTCATTGGGACTGTTTCCTGTATGGTTGTGATTTGTCTTCTCCAACTCTGGAGGTAGAAGCACCCCATTGCTTTGACCTGTAGGAACCTTGCGCCTGGGATCTGCCTCTAGGGCATCTGCATCTGCCCCTTTGAGGTCTGTCTGACACAGGAAAGGACCAATTCTTTGTAGGCCAGTGTCTACTAAACCTAGGTGGCTGTACTTGTAAAAAATCTTTGACAGTTTGCATAGATTTAGCTTTGTCCTCCATTTTCTTTAACACCTCCTCTGCCTTAACTCCAAACAAAGTATCATGCTGTAAAGGTGCATCTAATAATTTAACTTTGACATGATCAGGCAGATTTTATTCCTTTAACCAAGCATGCCTCCTAATTACAGAACCCGTAACTGCGGCCCTGCAGGAGGCTTCCAAAGAATCAAAACCACATTGCAAAGTATGCTTTCCAACTTGTTCAGCTGCATGCAATAAATCCTGCATTTCCTTGTTTTCTGCACATTCAGAGTTTAATAACATTTTCTGTTTAAGCAATGCCATGACATGTTGCTGATATTTAAGCATATGAAACTGACAGTTTAAGGCCCTTATAGCCAAGGTAGCAGATGTGTAAACATTTTTTCCCCATCTATCCAGTGCCCTAGAATCTCTGTCAGAGGGGGTAGTGTTTTTTGCAGCGGAAGCCTTAACTCCTTTGGGACCCTGTGAATAACTGCCACGATGACGTCGGGTGAAGTGCGACACCAGCCGAAGCCAGACCCAGACTTTGGAATCCGGCCGACTGAAGTGCTGCTTGACGACAGGACAACCCATTTGTAAAGACTGCAGATGCATCCTTGAAGGACATCCCTGTAATATCTGTCAAGCTTAACAGGAGCTGGAGGTAAGGAGCCAGAGACTAGACTCCGAAAACACATCATCCACAATATCTAACACAGGTGGAATGGCTAGTGGCCTGTGCTGAGAAAGTAAAAGGAAATCCCTGAGCCTCTTTTTAGATTCTGAAAAATCTTGGCTCTCCCAGTGGAAATGCTCCCTCATGGTATGTAAGGTTTCCCCAAAAGAATAGTCCTCTGGAGGAGAAGCTGAAGGAATGGATTCTTCAGCATTAGAATCCTCATAGGGGGGAAGAGAATATTCCTGATCAGAAGAAGAATCAGAAAAAATAGAAACCTGATCTGAAGATTCATAGTCAGTCTCTTGCCTAGGCCTCTTATCAGGAGGGGGATGGGAACCCCTGATCAAGGTAATTAAGTCTTCGGCCATTTTGAGCATCTGTTTTTTGGGCATAGAGGCCTGTCCATGTGGCTCTTGAGTTTGTTTCTTTGCTTTAGAAGGTGCTTTAGTTTTTGCCTTTGACGCTGAGGTTGGTTTAATGTAAAGAAGTTTAGGTCTGAATACACCCTCAGAAGCCGGTGCCTGCTCAGCGGCACCGGACCCATCTGAAGGAATAGTATCCGAGGCTCCAATACCTTGAGTTTCCAGTGGCATGGCCGACTCCACGTGGGAGTTGGTTGCGGCCTGCGACTCTAAAGTAGGGGCTGCAAAAGCACCTCACTGAGAACCGGCTGACCGGTGACTGGATTAGGAGAAGCTTCGTCGTCGGTTTTGGGCCTCGGTTGTCTCTCTCTCTCCTTTTCTTTGCATTTTTTGTGAACTCCAGTAGTCGGATGGCTATCAGATGACATTTCTGGATAATTAAACCAGCGTCCAAAATAGTTTAAAGCAAAATCATACCAACGCTTAATAGTGTGTTGGTTAAATCTAACACAAAACCGACAACCAGCAACATTGTGATCAGGGCCTAGGCAAGGAATACAGAAAGAATGAAAGTCCTTATGAGGTATTTGCTTTCCACAAGAAATACAATTATTAACATTTTCTGACATTGGCCTGGAGCAAGAAAAAAGTTTCCCCAATGGGTTACTTAGCTTTATTGAAGACTTCGGATCTGAAATTCGAACATGAAAATCTCAGGAGTCGGCCGACCAGCACTTGCGAACTGCTTCTGCTGCGGGCACCGCGAGGCAAGAAAGACTGAAGAAAATGGCGTCGGCTGCATCTTTTATACCCCTGATGACCTGATGTCAGGGAAGGGGCAACAGTAGCTGACGCAGGACCTAGGACTTTGGAATTCAGGCCGACTGAGGGCAACCTGCCAGCAGGATTACCCAAATATAATGACTGCAACAGTGAAACACAAAGAACATCTTGGGCATTTTGAGGCAGTGTAACAACTGCCCCATGTACACAGACAACCCTCTTCACTTACTTCCCAATACTCAGACTTGCAAGAGATGCACTTGTATATCCAAATTGGAAGTCATGTACTCTCAAGCCAAGACCAGAATAGCTGATCAAGAGGAGAAGGTCAACAACTGCACCATACCACATGCAACACATAGCCCTCCAGAACACCCACCATCACAGCTCTCACATAAAAACACAAAGCACACACCCACCTTCGCAGAGGCTCTCAATACCACCCAAACAGCAGAGACCTCCAAGGCAGAAATGCACTCAACCATCACAACACAGCACAAACCACAAGACACATTGCTCACCTAACACAGTGTGCCCCTCAACTTAAGCCCTTAAGGCAAATCAGCAAGCCCAATACACTGATCATAGGTGACTCGATAGTGAGGCATACTGATGTCCCACTCACTAGGTTGAATAAGGAGAAGGTAACAGTCAGCTATCAGGTGCCAGAATCCGACACATAACACAAGCACTTAGGTCACTTCACAAGTACAAGTATGACTGTCACTGTCCATGTGGGTGTGAATGACCTGAGATGCACCTCCCTGGGCTACATGAAAAGAGACATGGAGGAGCTCTGGGATTATGTGGCTCAGGCAGGTATGACCCTAGCCCTGAGCAGCATCCTACCATCGTCCAGAATAATACCACAATACAAGCAGAAAATGATTGATTTCAACAATTGGCTAAGTTTCTGGTGTTATTCTAAGGGGATCCAGTATCTGTCATCTTGGGATGACATGATTGACAGACCTCAGGCATTATAAGACATCTGAGAACACAGGTTGACAGAGACCTCTCTTTTGACCACGATATTGCCACTGTGGTCAGAAAGTCCTTCTATGTGGCACATCTCATTACTAAGGGTTTTGCATCCAGGAAGAAACAGGTCATTGTCTCCCTCTACTCTTCCCTCATTAGGCCAATCATTGAGTACAATACTCCATTTGGCATGTACTCATTAAACACCTGCAACAACTGGAGAGGCCGCAAAAGTACTTCACAAAGAGGGTCCTAGGCCACTCCAACTATTCTCTGCTCATATTATCTACTAAGAGGTTATCTCTGCTTGACTTACAAAGCCATGTCTGACCCAGCTCCGTTAGAAATGCTACATCTAAAGAAATCCCAGTCTTCTGCACCACCCACTCCAGAGACCTCAACCCATTACCACAATCAACAGAACATGCTGGAGGGACAGGTTCATAACCAGAGATTGCCCATGCTCTGGAATAGACTTCCCATACATGTCAAGCAGAGCACCTCACTGGCTCTCTTCAAGAGAAATCTTGATGAGTGGATGGGAAATAGAATGTTCACCCCAGGGATCACTCTAGTGGCTCTACTTGATATAGGCACTGGGAACTAACGTCAGGCAGCACGATGCCAGGGCTAGGCTTGTAAAGGCTCCAGGCCCATTAGCCTAGTACACACCTATGAACATATACTCTAACCTCAATCCATGATAGGGAAGGCAATCTCTAACCTGCAGTCTAAATGAATTACTGGCCTCCTCCCATTCTATTACTTTTCCCTCTCTAATTACCTGCAACCAATACCTTGGTTTCTTTTCCAGTATTCCGATTCCATCCCACTCTTGCCTATTCTCTGTACCCCAAATTGCTGTCATTCCAATTAGCAGAATCTCCTTTCTCCATCTCCATGCTGATTTTGTTTTAGAATATTTTATGCTACTTTACAAATGTAACAATTCTGTGTGGTTATTGTTATTCTACTTAAGGATCTACATCCAAAATCCCAGTCTCTACTTGTTTCTTGAGCTTCCCGTTTCATCATTGTCCATTTCCACTTGGACACTGAAATACCCCTTCAAATCAGTTAATCCCAAACCATCTTGTTATACTGGAAGGATAAGTTTATCCCACTTGACTCATGCCCTCTTCCCCTCCTAAATAACTCCTTATTAACTACTATCCACAACTTCTCTGGCTGATAAAAATATGCCTACCTTCTCCCAGTATTTGCTTTTCTATTTCTCTACACTGCATGTTTTCTTCTGGTGTTTTGTGTGACGTCCCTACTCTGGGCCAGTAATCAAGAAGCCCAAATCCTCACCATTGACACTGGAGAGGGAAGTTCACTTGGAAAAAAATAGATACAGTATTTCCAGATGCAGCTCTCTGCATCAAGCACAATTTCCCTCAAGAGTACACAGGGAACACACACAGTTCAGAGTCTAGATTTCTCTCTCTGTCTCCCTCCAGGTCCATAGTAAGACTCCCCATTTGCACAACTATAGAGCTGAGTCTTCAGCAGAGCATCCAAGCCAAGTCCTCCTGCACCCTCTATGTGAAACCAGTGCTTTGTGTTCCTACTCCAAATATATGACACACACGCACCTGGGAAAGGCTGGCAATGATTTACTAGCTATGTCTCCTTCTGTCCAGACTATGAGGTACTTACTGCCATGCAACACTCCAAAGCCAGCTACACTAAGGTTCTTACAAGGGTACCCAATTATACTGAGTGAAATTAATATTAGTACAAATTGTAGTGTTTTGACCAATGCCGTAAAGATTTCAGGAGTGGCCACAGAGTCACCAAATAGATACAAGTACTCTCAAAGTTTAAAATATTCCCTAAAGGACCAGCCACAATGACAAGTTTAAATGTATTTAATAATAAATAACAAAAGAACATGAAAATACTAAATATCTACTTACAATTAAAACCAGAATTTCAATCATGGGAAATATTAAAATAACACAGATACAGGAAAAACAGTATTTAACTAATCTTACTATATTTTCCTGACTGATCTAAAGAATTACTGTTCCCTGGTCAGATGTAATAGGTGATGGGGTCCTTCTATGTCAGGTTCCAAAAACAGAGTGCTCTAAGACTTCAGTCTCATCTAGTTTTAAAACATAATTACATAGCTGGCTTACAGAATGACATCATACACATCTGGTCATATGACCTCTGGTTCCTATACTACCCCCTTGGCTAGAAGCTAAACCAGAATCTCACACATATGTGTTACCATACATACAGATAGAGTTTTGTTAAGATGTGCAATAGCATCTGGAAGCCGTAAAACTATTTCAAGACTTCCACCCTTCCAGGGTAGCAATTAGTTCACTGCTATGGACAATACAACAAGGTTTCCTAGTCCCTGTTTTCCCAGACAGTTTGTCTCTGGCTGCAGTCAGAAATGTAACAATCGTTATGGCCTACCAGGTTATTTAATTTCTTATTATTTTTCAAAGTTAGCTGGACTGAGATTAACCTCTTCTCTTCCAGTATTCTCTGTAAAAACATATACATTAAATCAGCTACAATACAATAAGGACCTACTACTGATACATTTCTTAACACAAGCAACTTCACAAATATATTTTTCAACACATCCATCTATACAAATCAGTTTATCTACAAACTCCAGTTAGCTATCTTAGCATATGTTACATATCCACTGCCCTACGTCTCCTAATATAGTTGGTAATCCCTCACATCGTCTCATCTCTTGTCCCCTTTAAAGACTCATGCTAGTTTTTCAAGTGACCCTTGAGAAATGTGGCTTGAGAGAAATCAGCCGGTCAAGGACTACATTAACCCATGCCATGTCTTAAGAACCCATCTGCATTAGCATTGCTGACCCACTATAGTGCTGCACTGTCATGTCATATGCCTGCAACCCTAGGCTCCACCTTAGCAACTTGGCATTATGCTGGCTGGCTCAATGTAGCCATAGATCCCCCTCAGACTCCTCCTGCCTCCTACTGCAAATACTTAGCGCAAGGGCCTCCTTCCATGGCAAGAATGCAACATGTTAATGTGGTACATTTTGTACCCCCCGTCTCCTGTCTAGCAGATCTACCATGTAGTTAACAGCAAAGACCTTCCTTCCACTTTGATGGACCCTCCCAAGCTGCATGCAGCTTACTGTGTCTGACAGGAATGAGAACCATAACCAGCTGTCCCACAGCGTACTCTCTGGCTTGAGCATTCCTCTCATAGCCTACCTTTTTCGAATGTTAGGCCCCTGCCAGTTTCTTTTGGGCCAAGCCCATGAGCTCCCTAAGACTTGTCCTGTGGTTTAAGGCATATGCCACAACAGACTACTTGTGGGATTTACACGCACTCTCCCACTCATCACAAATCAAATCTAAAGGCCCACTCACCCTATGCCATTACAGCAACTCAAAGCATGAAACATCTGTGGATTCCTGGGGTACCTCTCTGTTTGCAAACAGCAGATGGAGCAAATATTTGTCTCATTCTATCAAACTGGTCAACAAATGTCCATAGCATGGTCTTTTGCACAGTTTAATTTCTACACAAGACCATTAGTCTGAAGATGGTAGGGGGTGGTGTTTAGATACTTCACCCCACAACACTTCCACAGACAAGCCAGCAGATCTGACATGAAATTGGCACCTCTGTCAGTCAGTATTTCTCTCAGAAATATTTACCCTGCTGAACATCTCTAACAAAGTATTTGCCACCTTCTCTGCTTCGATGGAGGACAGAGCCACTGCCTCAAGGTATCTAGTAACAATCTACTACCACCAAGATATACTTCTTCCCTGTGGAGCTTTTAGTACTCAGAGGCCCCACAATATCCATAGCTACTCTCTGAAATGGCTTCTCAATTACAGGCAAAGGTATCAAAGGAGCCTTGACCTTGACTAAATGCCTTGCCTACATTTTGGCACTGCTCATAGGTTCTGCAGTACCCTGTTACATCCCTTGCAATCCCAGGCCAATAAAAGTTCTGTATAATACTGCCCATATGACCTGCAAAAGGAATGTCATGGGCTATAGTAAGAAGTGCCAGAAAGTTGTCTGTAGGCACTACCAACTGCTGTATTACCTCACCCTCTAGCCCTCCCTCAGGGGTCCACTCTCTATAGAGTAACTCTTTGTTCCATTATACAGTCTCCCCTTTTCCTTGAGAATCAGGCACCTCCTTAGCTACCTCTCTCAAGCCTCTAAGTGTAGGATCTGAGAGCTGAGCTTGTCTCAACTCTATCTTTGTATCTCTTCTCAGCTCCCCTTTCACAGGAAGTCTGGTATCCTCTGACAGTGGTGCATCACTGTTAGCCTGGGTACTACCACTCACCTCTGCCCTTGCAGTTACTCTGTCCCAGGGAACATCAGTACCCACCAGCAGCTGTGGCTCACCTTCAGGCTCACTGCTATAGAGTAGTTTCCTCCCTGAAATAGCCATCCCACCAGTCCTGGTTTCAGGTGTGGTGTCTGTCTGGGTCTCCCCAGGCAACCAGACCCACATGCCTGTCTCCAAACTTGACTGCATGTAACTGCATGTACACAAGGTACTGCATCAAAATCATTCCCTATCAAGACATCTGCAGGCATATCCTCAAACACACCTACTTGTTTTCTTCCTTTTCCACCCTCCCAGTCAAGGTGAACCCTGGCCAAAGGCATTTGAAATGAGGTCCCTCCTAAAGCTCTAACTGGAGTGGACTGCCCAAGGAAGTATTGCTCCTCTTTAACTCATTCACTCCAATAAAGCTCAGGAAGTTTGCACTGTAACTTCCAATGGGCAGAGCCTAAACCTTTTGACAGAATCTGATTGTCCTCACATTTCAAACAAATGTTCATATCTCTGGAACTACAGGGGTTATGAAAGAAGAATAAATGGCAATCCCTTCAGCACAAACTATTTTATAGTGGTAGTATTCTTTAGGTTCTAGGTCTTAAACAAAATTTTTATAATTCACAGTAAACATAGTAACTATTATGTTTGTAATATTTTGCAAACAATTTACAATATCTCAGCAACCACTCAAGTTACACACATACTGCCAGCAGCATTTTATTCTACTAGCTTAAATCTTTCATATGCTGATAAGGAGTTCTGTCTGTGTTACTTGGTTGTTGAGATATTTAGAAAAATGTGAAAACGATATCTATATAAATTAATGTCATGAAAACAACAGTTAATATCTCTTTACCTGCACTAGACAGAGATCAAATATTAACACAGTTAAGTTTGCCCTTGTGTAAGCTTTAAGATTAAAACTTTTAAAACCTTGTACATAGCATGGTTTTGGAATTATTGATGCAAATATGAATAAGCAATATTTGATGCCTAGAGGTGTCAGTAGGAGTTAACTGCAGATGCATCTGGAGGCGTCACTCGGATGTAATGAGTTAACCACTGCAGACTTCAAAATGGTTATGTCATAGGCTGCATCTCTCTTAGCAATGGTCTGTTTTCCATCCACTAAGATCAGCTATAAACTCTGGTGATACTTTGGTACCCCTGTTGACTTCAGACAACTTACCACTGGCATACTGTTATTCCCACTTGCTGGCTCCCTCACCTTTTGTTCCCCACCTTGCTTCCATGGAACATCTATATAATACATGACTCCAATGATTACATTTAAAACATTTAACCCTGGATCCTGCCCATGTAGCTGAACTAGTGGCTACCCCTTTTACTGGCTAACTCTGTTGGGGTGGTTTAGGCTGCCCACCATGGTTTCCCTTATATCCATGTGCAGCAGTGAATATCCCCCTTCCTTGTGCAGTGATGCCCTGTTTGCTAAGTAGAGATCAACTTTTTTCCCCAGTTCATCTGCAGAGTTACACTCTCAGTCTGCCAACCAGATTCTCATGTCCTCAGGCAAAGTGTTAAGAGCTTGTTCCCTCACCAAAAGGTCTGTCAGCCCTTCAAAAGTAGTGACCTGACACCCAATCACCCAACTATGAAAATAAGTGCTTAAATCAGATATATTCACACACACTTTCATCTGCCTTGCGTCTATGCTCATGACACTTTTTTTCTGTAAGCTTCAGGTGTTAACTTAAAGCATTCTAGTAAACAATGTTTGACTTTATCATAATTTAAACAATCACCATCAGACAATTTAGAATCAGCAGTTACAGTTTTACCATGGAGGAAGGGGGTCAGGAACTGTACAGAGAGCCCTTGGTCAACATTATACTGTTTACATACCCTTTCAAATATATGAATAAAATTATCACCCTCTGCAAACTGTGGAAGAAATTTACTGACTTTTATTGCTTCTGGGATTCAGTAATTCCCTTCTCCATTACCTCCATGACATTGGCAAAGAGTCAGCATTCCTGTCAAGTTGATGCTGCTTCTCATTTTCTTCAGCCTCCAAACACCACAGTGTCTCTGCTGATTGTAATTCCATCTGTTTCTCCTTTTCTGCAGCCATCAGATGTGGCAGTCTCTGCTGATTCCAGTCCCAAACATTTGTCTTCCAGTTCAAGTCTCTAACTCCAGATGGATTTTTAAGTCCTCTGAGGGAAAGCTGAACTTGTTGCATTTCTGAGGGCTGTAAATCCCCATCACAAAACTGGTTATCCTTCTGGTTGCTAATCTGAGCTGCGACTAAGGCTGAAATAATTTCTTCTTTAGTCAGGTTGATATGCACCTGTCCTTCGGCTTCGCACACCTTGGCCAAATGGTTCTTTGTCAGCTTGCCATAATCCTCTGCTAACGTCTTTGCTTGCTTTCCCTGACTTGCCTAAACTAAGGCTAGATGAGGTAGCAGACAGGTGTAGGGGTAAAGGCCTCCCGGCAGGGAGGGAAATATGCCAAGTGAAATACCCCTGTGGAGGCAGAGATGCAGGCACCTGTGTAGAAGCCGCAGTGTTACAGATCTTTGTCTAGGGAGGCCCCTCTAGCGCTATCAGAGTGTGGTGATGTCCAGTTGAGTCAGGCCTAGGCTGCCAGGGGGAAGCCCACCTTACTGGAACATGTGACTGAAGCCCTGAGGAGGACACAGTAGAAAAAACAGTGGAAACAAAGTTGTAACACCCACATGCCAAGTAGTTTGACTTGTTGGATATTACATTAAGTTGGGATAAAAGTAGCAAAAGATTTATTTCTAGGGTACATAGAAAAGAGATGTACTCAAATTCTCTTCTCCATTATAGTAGTTGTCACCCTAATTTTCAAAAAAGGAGTATAGTAAAAGGTCAAATGGTCAGGATTTCAAGACTTACAAGTAATGAGAGATTTTGCACAGGAAATGTACACTTTAGTGGCTATGTTTAAGGAAAGAGGATACCCTACCAAATTATTGCTTAGAACTAGAAATTAAATATATAGGAAAAGAAAAGAAAAGTTCTTACCTATTTTACATACCAACTTTGGGAGTACATTTACAAATTCAAAATTGATAGACCATGACATTACATTAGTTCTTCCTCTTAATCATGAAGTTGCACAGATACGATCTATTGTTAATAACAATTGGAACCTTGTTTTAAGACCCGACATTAAAAACCTGTTAGGTTTGGCCCCTAAAATTACTTTTTCTAGAGGTGCAAACCTTAAAAATGTATTTGAAAAAAACAGATAACATGAAAAGAATGGTTTCTAATATGTCAAAGTGTAATATGTGCAAGGTATGTAAATTTATTAATACGGGCCCATATGTTACAGTGGATGGTTACCATCGTAAGATTCCAAGCCCTGGTCACTGCAGCTGTGACACTAAAATGGCAGTGTATATAGCTACCTACTTGTTATGTTCACCGCAAGAAAATTGAAAGAAAGAATATTAGAGCACACTAGGGACATTAAAAAGAAAAAGAAAGTGCACTTTATGACCACTCTGTGAAATGTGGGGGTTTAATAAATTTCTTTTCTTTGTTATAGACAGAGTTTTTGACCAAAGTAGAGAAGGTGACCTGAATTTACATTTAGAGAAAATGGAGTTGGAATGGCAATTAACCCAGCCACTGGGGATGCACAAGCCAGTACATTTCTTTGTGCTGGTCCCAAGCCCAGATAAATGGGGAGGGTAGCGTCAGGAAGGGCATCCGGCGTAAAATTTTGCCAAATCATACATGCGGACAACAGTACAGATATACATACCGGAACAGTCGAGACCTGGGTTAACAATGACCTCCACCAGTACTGTTAGCCAACAGGGTGCTGGCAGAAATTGGGCTACTGTTGGCGAAGGAGGAGAAGAGGGATCAGGCATGCCTGAAGACAGGTAAAGGCTAGGACTGTGGTAGTGAGGTTTGGAACTTTGAATGTTGGCAGTATGACTGGTATAGGGAGAGAGCTAGCTGATATGATGGACATAGGGAAGGTTAATATATTGTGTGTGCAAGAGACCAGATGAAAGGGGAGCAAGGTTAGGTGTATCAGAGGTGGGTTCAAATTGTTTTATCATGGTGTGGATGGGAAGAGAAATGGCGTAGGGGTTATCCTGAAGGAACAGTATGCTAAGAGTGTTTTGGAGGTGAAAACATTGTTGGATAGAGTGATGTTTATGAAGCTGGAAATTGATGGTGTAATGATGAATGTTGTTAGTGCATATGCTCCACAAGTTGGGTGTGCGATGGATGGGAAAGAAAAATTTTGGAGTGAGTTGGATGAAGTGGTGATGACTGTACCCAAGAGTGAGAGAGTGGTGAATGGAGCAGATTTCAAATGGTTATGTTGGTGAAGGGAACAGAGGGGATGAGGAAGTGATGGGTAGGTATGGTGTTAAGTAAAGGAATGCAGAAGGTAAGATGGTAGTGGATTTTGCGAAAAGGATGGACATGGCTGTGGTGAATACGTATTTTAACAAGAGGGAGGAGCATAGGGTGACATACAAGAGTGGAGGGAGATGCACATAGGTGGATTATATCTTATGTAGAAGGGCCAGTCTGAAGCAGATTAGAGACTGTAAAGTGGTGGCAGAGGAAAGTGTAGTTAGGCAGCATAGGATGGTGGTTTGTAGGATGACATTGGTGATCAAGAAGAGGAGGAGGAGTGTGAGGGCAGCACCAAAGATCAAAAGGTGGAAATTGAAAAAGGGTAATTGCGAGGTAGAGTTCAGGGAAGCATTAAGCATTAAGGCAAGCAATGGGTGGCAGTGAAGAGTTACCGAATAGCTGGGTAACTACAGCAGAGCTAGTAAGGGATATGGCTAGAAAGGTGCTTGATGTGACATCTGGAAAGAGGAAGGAGAACAAGGAGACCTGGTGGTGGAATGAGGAAGTACAGGAGAGTATACAGAGAAAGAGATTGGCGAAGAAGTGGGACTGTCAGAGAGATGAAGAAAGTAGACAGGAATATAAGGAGATGAGGTGCATGACAAAGAGAGAGGTGAAGAAGGCTAAGGATAGGGCGTATGAAGAGTTGTATAATAGGTTGGACACTAAGGAGGGAGAAAAGTACCTGTACCGACTGGCTAGACAGAGGGACGGAGCTAGTAATGATGTGCAGCAGGTAAGGGTGATAAAGGATAATGAGGGAAACGTACTCACAAGTGAAGAGAGTGTGTTGAGCAGATGAAAAGAGTACTTTGAGGGGCTGATGAATGAAGAGAATGAGAGAGAGAGAGAGAGAAGGTTGGATGATGTGAGGATAGTGAATCATGAAGTGCGGTGGATTAGCAAGGATGAAGTAAGGATAGCTATGAAGAGGATGAAGAATGGAAAGGCTGTTGGTCCAGATGACATACCTGTGGAAGCATGGAGGTGTTTAGGTGAAATGGCAGTGGAGTTTTTAACTAGATTGTTTAATGAAATCTTAGAAAGTAAGAGGATGCCTGAGGAATGGACAAAAAGTGTTTTGGTACCGATTTTTAAGAATAAGGGTGATGTGCAGAGCTGTGGTAACTACAGAGGGATTAAATTGATCAGTCACAGCATGAAGTTATGGGAAAAAGTAGTAAAAGCTAGGTTAAGAAGGGAGGTGATGATTAGTGATCAGCAGTATGGTTTCATGCCAGGAAAGAGCACTACAGATTTGCTCTGAGAGAGCTGATGGAGAAGTACAGAGAAGGTCTGAAGGAGTTGCATTTTGTCAGGGTGCCTAGAGAGGAGTTGTGGTATTGTATGAGGAAGTCGGGAGTGTCAGAGAACTATGTAAGAGTGGTACAGGATAGGTACAAGGGTAGTGTGACAGCGGCGAGGTCTGCAGTGGGAGTGACGGATGCGTTTAAGGTGGAGGTGTGATTACACCAAGGATCAGCTCTGAGCCCTTTCTTATTTGCAATGGTGATGGACAGGTTGACAGACGAGATCAGACAGGAGTCCCTGTGGACTATGATGTTTGCAGATGACATTGTGATCTGTAGTGAGAGTAGGGAACAGGTGGAGGAGACCCTGAAGAATTGGAGATATGCTCTAAAGAGAAGAAGAATGAAGGTCAGCAGGACTAAGACAGAATATATGTGTGTGAATGAGATGGAGGATAGAGGAATGGTGAAGATGCAGGGAGTAGAGGTGGCGAAGGTGGACAAGTTTAAATACTTGGGATCAACAGTTCAGAGTAATGGTGAATGTGGAAGAGAGGTGAAGAAGAGAGTACAGGTAGGATGGAATGGGTGGAGAAGAGTGTCAGGAGTGATTTGTGACAGACAAGTACCAGTAAGAGTGAAAGGGAAGGTCTACAAAAGGGTAGTGAGACCAGCTATGCTATATGGGTTGGAGACAGTGGCATTGACAAAAAGGCAGGAGTCAGAGCTGGATGTGGCAGAGTTAAAGATGTTAAGATTTGCACTGGGTGTGACAAGGGTGGACAGGATTAGGAATTAGTATATTAGAGGGTCAGCCCAGGTTGGAAGGTTTGGAGACAAAGCCAGAGAGGCAAGATTACGTTGGTTTGGACATGTGCTGAGGAGGGATGCAGAGTATATTGAGAAAAATATGCTAAAGATGAAGCTGCCAGGTAACAGGAAAAGAGGAAGGCCTAAGATAAGGTTTATGGATGTGGTGAGAGAGGACATGCAGGTGGTTGGTGTGACAGAGCAAGATACAGAGAACAGGAAGAAATGGAAACAGATGATCCGCTGTAGCGACCCCTAATGGGAGCAGCTGAAAGAAGAAGGAGTTGGAATGGCAACTGAGAACTAATGCCACAACACTCCCAGGTATTCATGAGAATGTGTCATTGAGTTCTGTTTTGAAACTAAGAGCACTACAAATTTGATTATAACACCATTGAATAAGGCTATGTATATATTAGCAATAGACAGGGGAAGAATGTTTTTTAGGCATGTTTTAGTTTTGAAGTTTTTAGAAATGTTAGCATTTATTTAAACTGCAATTATTTATTTATATTGCCATTATTTTACTACATTATTGTAGAGTTTACATATATATATATATATATATTTGTTTATATATACATTTTATGCAAAATGTTTTTAAGTGTTTTTAATTTCATCACTACATACATCGGCTATTCAATTAACTTTTTATTGTATTATTAGCTTAGTGGGCATGTTGCATTTTCTAGAAGTATAAATTAAGTCTTTTACTATGTTCAAGTCACTCTGATGATGCCCTGAGGCTACAGGGTGAAAGCGCTTAGTCGTTCATTACATGGTTTATTAATGGTTCCTTCTTATCCGTGTGTGGAATTATTCAGCGTTGGTTTTCGTTTCATTTGCTTTATCACTGAATTTAGTTTGCCTGGCAGGAACTGAGCTTGTAGGTTGACTTGGTAGCTCAAGGCTGTGTTCCACAGAGCCATGGCTATTCTTCAGAGTGGGTACGAATGGGTTCCCCCATGATTGTTTATATATCACATAACTGTGGTGTTTGTCTGTCTTTACCAATAGATGTCCTGGAAGAATAAGGTCTTTGAAGGCTGTCACATCATTCTGTACAGCTAACATTTCTTTTTGATTGATATGCAGGTGCAGCTGTTTTGGGTTCCATTTGCCCTGAATGCACTGCCCTGTCATGTGAGCCCCCCATGCATAGTCTGATGTGTCTGTTGTTAGGGTTTAGGTGGCAGGTGGTAGAGTGAAAGGGAGTCCCTTGTTGTGGTAGCAGGCCTCTGCCCACCAAAGGAACTCTGCCCTTAGACAAAGGATAATAGGAATTATTGCTTCCAGGTCCTGAGAATGTTGACACCATAGACTTTTTAGGTATCATTGAAGTTTCTTCATATGCAGTCTTGCATATGGAATTAACAGAATGCAAGAGACCATGATCCCCAGAGCTTATAGGATTTTCCTTGCAGATAGCTGGGTTTTTGTGGCCAGTAGTCTGAAGTAGGTTGTCAAATGAACTTGTTTCTCTGGAGTGAGGATTGCCATCTGGGAAGTCATGTTCAAGCTTGCTCCCAGGAATACAATCTGTTGGCAGGGTAATAGATGTGATTTCTTCTCATTGACGGTGTACCCCAGTGAAGTTAGAAGTCTCTTTACAAATGCCAGGTGCTGTAAAAGCGAGTCCTGACTCTCCACCTGAATCAGGCAATCGTCCAAATATGGGTAAATCTGAATAGTTCTCTGCCTGCAAAATGCAATGGTAGGAGCTAGGCACTTCGTAAATCCCCTGGGCGCAGTAGATAAGCCAAAGGGCAGAGAACTGATAGTGCATGGAGCCTGCCCTGAAGCGTAGGAATTTTCTGCAGGATTCCCTTATTGGGATGTGCAGGTAAGGTTCATAGGTTGGTACTAGGCTATTGGCCCTAGGGCCTATAGAAGCCTAGCTATAACAATTTCCTGGTTATTTCTTCCCACACTATTTACTTCCCTGGACCCCTGTCTAGCAGGGTGACTGATTTCTTTTAAGTCTAGAGTTGCCAGCCAGGCATCCTTGGCTAGCATAGGAAGAAGCTGCTGAAGATTTAGCATTTTATTTTACTTTACAACTGTTAACTGGGAAAGTCCGACTTGGAACAAAGCAAATTTTCGGCGGAGGCCCGGGTAGAAACACTCCAGATGCATGTCTTTGTACATGGGAGGACACCGGAGCACCCGGAGGAAACTCACATGAACGCAGGGAGGACATAGAGACTCTACACAGAAGGCACCCCAGCCAAGAATCAAACCAGAGAACCGCTTGCTGTGAGGCAACAACACTACCGCTGCACAACTGCGGCGTCCAATTTTGAATTTTGGAACCATCAGAAAGGTGTTGAGAATAGAAAGGTCCAAGATAGGATGCCAGGAGTTTTCATTTTTGGGAACCAGGAACAGTCTTGAATAAAAAACCTTGTCCCCTTTGTTCTGCTGGAACAGGTTGAATAACCCTGATACTGAGGAGAGAGAGCACTTGTTTTTGGGCCTCCGCCCACTGGTTTGGAGGAAAGTCTGGCCATCCACTTGGCGTTAGGAGTGAGTGGAAGTTGAATCTGTATTCTAGGGAAATTATGTTTAAAACCCATTTGTCTTGGGTAATGAGTTCCAAGTTTTTTGTATGCAGGGCGAGCTTTCCTCCTAAGGGAGCAAGTAGCTGAGCAAGGCTTGGTAGGGGTAAGGATAAGTCATTGTGACATTTTTCCATAGGGGGGAGGTGTACACCTCCCTGCTTTGGAAGTGGGGGCCCCCCCACTGCTTGGATCTGTGCATAGCCTGAGACTGATGTCTTGGTGGTCCGCTGCTCCTGGGTTTGGACTGAGAAGGCCTGGAAGGGACTGGAAAGGACCAGTTCTTTGAAGGCCAATGCCTACTGAATCTAGGTGGCTGTACTTGTAAGAAATCTTTAACAGTTTGCACAGATTTAGTTTTTTCCTCCATCCTTTTGAGGACTTCTGCTTTGTTGCCAAAAAGGCCCTCTTGGTGTAAGGGTGCATACAGTAATTTAGCTTTAACATGATCTGGCAAGTTTTGTTCCTTAAGCCAAGCATGCCTTCTAAGTACAGACCCAGTGACAGCATCCCTGCAAGATGCTTCTAAAGCATCAAAACCACATGGCAAAGTATGTTTACCTACTTGGTCAGCATAATGCATTGACTCTTGTAAATCTTTGTGCTCAGCACAGTCAAGAATCAACATAATTTTCTGTTTAATTAAGCCCATAATATGCTGCTGATACTTTTAACATATGAAACTGGCAATTTAAAGCCATGATGGCCAAAGTCGCAGAAGTATATACCTTCTTACCCCATCTGTCTAAAGCTCTAAAATCCCTATCAGAAGGAGTAGGATTTTTGGCAGTAGTAGCCTTAATGCCTTTTGGTCCTTGGGAAATGATCTCTGGATCCGCAGTAGGATTCTTGAAAAGAAATTTGTGAGAGTCAGGTACTCTGTAGTACCTGTCAGGTTTCCTGGGAGCTGGAGGCAAAGTGTCTGGGGTAAGGCTGGATTCCAAGAAAACATCATCTACAATATCCAGAACAGGAGGGATAGCTAGATGCCTGTGTTGAGGCAGGTTTAAAAATTCCCTAAGTCTCTTTTTGGATTGAGAATAGCCCTGGCTTTCCCAGCGGAAATGCTCCCTAAGGGTATGCAAGGTTTCACCAAATGAAAAATCTTCTAGAGGGGAAGCAGAGGGAATGGAATCCACTGCATCAGAATCCTCATAAGTAGATAAGGGTAAATCCTGGTAGTCAGAAGGAACAGAGATATCAGATTTTGGGTCAGAAGAATCAGAAAGAAAATCAGTTCTAGGCCTCTTAGAGGGGGAAGACTGGCTTCCCCTAATTAAGGTAATAAGGTCTTCAGCCATTCTAATCATTTGTTTTTGAGGCATATGGGCCTGAGAATGTGCTTTGGTCGTCGGTTTTCTAGGCTTAGTGTGAGCTTTAGGCCTGAGGAATTCAGTATTTTTAGCTTGAAAAGAAGTCGTCGTTTGATATGAAAATCAGTAGGCCTGAATACACCCTCAGAAGCCAGTACCTGCACAGTGGCTCCAGACCCATCCAAGGTAGAGACATCCGCAGGTTCCATAGTCAAAGAAGCATCTCGCAGCATACTGGACTCAAAATGGGACTCAGTAGAGGCCTGCGAATCTGTAGTAGTGGGTATCAGGGGCTACGAAAGTGCCTCACTGAGTATCGGCGGACTGGCAACTAGCTTATCGGAAGCATTGTCTGCAGTTTTGGACCTATGCGGTCTGTCTCTGTCTTTATCCTTAAGATTTTTCAGGAGATCAGTAGTCAGATGGCTTAACAAAGCCATTTCGGAGTATGGAGATCGAGAACGAAAGTATTTAGCTACAAAAATAGCCCGACAACGAATAGTTTGGGCGTTGAACAAGGCACAAAACTGACAGCAAGGGACGTCGTGGTTAGGGTCTAAACAGGTGACACAGTAAGAATGAAAATCTCTATGAGGTATTTGCTTTCCACAGCCAAGACAATTGTTAATTTTTTCTGACATCGGTTAGAGCAAGAAAAAAGGATCCCCAACAGGGTACTTATCTTTTTGAAGACTTCAGGTCTGAAACTCGAAAATGAAAATTTCAGGAGTCTGCCGACCGGGACTTGCGAACTGCTTCTGCTTCGGGCACCGCAAGGCAAGAAAGACTGATGTAATGGCATCGGCTGCAAGTTTTATACCCCTGACGACCTGGTGTCATGGAAGAAGCGACAGCATCCGACGCACAAATCCGAAGACTCTGGTATTAAGGCCGGCTGAGGGCTACCTGCAGGCAGATAACCCAAATGTGATGACTGCAACAGTGAAACATGAAGAACATCTGGTTTTAAGCATGCTGGTTTTCACTAATGCCTTGGGTAATGGCCTACATCTGCCACCCCCAGATAAACTTTCACTGCCTTCTCAGGGCTTCAATTTCTTCACACAGCCCAGGGGCTTCCAGGATAATTTTACTAACAGTATTCAAAACCTAACTACAATTACTTTATTTAAACACACGCACTATTTTTCGGAATAGGGTAATGAGGTAAATGAAAACTTTCCAGGACTAACACCCTCCTTCCCAAGCTTTAAAGTACTACACATTACAGTGATAAACTAAGAAAACAAATTGCTGTTCATTGTTAAAATAAAACAAAAAACAAAAAAATGGCAACAAAATTTGCAAAAAAAAAATAATTGTAAACTAGAAAAAACAAAGGAGAGCTATTGAAGGTCAAAGGAACAACACAATATTCAGCACTAATATAGTTTTAATGAAAAATCCAAAACTGAACAAACTTGCAAATGTTTATAAAGTGCATTGTTAATATTTTCCTTCTTAATATCATTTAAATGTTCACAGATTCTTCTTCTTAAAGGACGTTCTGTTTTTCCCACATAAAAACTTTCACAATCTTGATACATAGCAACAGCATATTAAAACTTCAAAAGAGACCACAGCTCTCTCTGTTCTGAGTCAGGCAGAAAAATACCACTGTCTTTCTAGTTGCCCGCCTCTTATGTTAATCTGACCATTTATCTCATTTCTCTCTACTTTCACTGGCTTATGTGAGTAATCACAAAATCATCATTTTTTGAAATCCCACCCCTTCAATTATTTAAATTTATTGGCCATCCTACCAAGGGAGCCCGCAGGATTTTTTGCAGGGGGGTGCAAACCCAGAGCCCCACCCACATAGCTCACCCCGCCCCCTGCCCACACAGCCCCGCCCAAGTCCACCCACCCCAAGCCCCGCCCACACAGCCATTCCAGTGTCCCATTACTTGGCTATTTCTTCCCATTTGCCGTAGACACTGTTCAAATCTGTGTGCATACTGTTTTATGCTTTAGTTCTACAATGATTATAGGCAGTTGGATTTAATTTACAACTTTTATTTCAAACATTATAGCCCAAACATCCTCTATCCTGGAAAGCCCTCTAATCCCTCCCCATACCCTAACTCTTCCTCTCAGGAAACAGCTAACCTCCTGAATAAACACTTTATCTCTTCCATCCAAAATCTGGAAACCTCTAAGCCAAACTCTACTTCGACACCCACCCCTCCAAGTCCCACTAACACAACTTTGTTTTCTTTTGAGCCTGTTCCCATTACTTATATCAAATCTCTACTACTCAAGCTAAAACCTTGCTCTCCTTCCACTGACAATCTATCTCCTACATTCCTCAAACTTGTTGCAGACTCAATTGCCTATCCTATATCTATACTAATGATCTGAAGAAGCGTGGAGGAGTCCATGCGAAAGCGCTTATCTTGGACATTAAAGTTTTGCATTTTGGAATATATCGGTGTTTCGTTATTCATTGTGGTGAGACTATCAGCATTTTTATTTACTATTTGCTCTTGGATTTTACTGATAGTCTCTTTGGCAACACAAGATCAGTTTTTTCAGCGTGCGATCTTCATCAATGATCTTTACACCTCATGCAAATAATCCTCCCTTATTCAGTATGCCGACAACTCCACACTTATATCCATCTCAAATAACATTCCTGAACTACAATCCCTGACCCAACAGGCCCTACTATCCACTGAACAATGGCTCTCTCACAACCTTTTGATCCTAAATCCCAAAGAGACCAAACTCCTACTTTTCCTTCCCTGTTCTCTTTCTCATCACAAAACCTCCTTTTTTATTACATCTTCTAACAATACAACTATCCAACCTGGCACCCTCACAAAACTCCTGGGGTCATTATCGATGGCGAACTAAAGTTCAACCTACACATACTCCAATGTATAAAAAAACAAACCAGAAACTAGGTCTGCTATATCGGAACAAAAAACTCCTAACCCCTGAATCTAGACTTACCCTGGGCCATGCAATCCTCCTCCCCTCCCTCTTATACGCCGCCCCAGTTCTTACCAATATCCAGGCCTCCACTCTAAGCACACTCCAACAGACTTACCATAAAATAGCCATATTCATTACTAACTCCCCATACAACTCACACCACTGCATTTCTTTAAACTCTCTTCAATGACTTGAACTTCCCCAATTTCTGCTATCTTATCAATTTCATATGCTACACTCTATTCTTTATAAACCCTCCTTCTGTCCATCTCTATCTTCCTTAGTCTTCATCTACATCCCATCTTGGACCTTCTGTACTTACAACCAACAATTACTTGATACTTACCACCCAAAAAGGTCAGTAGGCAAACTACTCTACAAACAATCCCTTGCCCATGCTTGGAACAAACTTCCCCTTGACTTACGTTCAATCTCCCACACCTCACACTTTAAAAATGAACTAAAAGCTTATTTTCTCAATTCCAGAACCTGCCTTGCCATGACCCTACCTAGTCTTCTTTCCCTTTATGTACCCTCAAAAGGTCCATACTTAGTACCTCATTACACCTCTCTCTCCAATGTGTTTACTATGCATTTGCATAATTTTATACAAACATTTTTTTTATTGTTGACCTATTGAACTATATCAATGTAAAATTGTTACTTAGCTTCTTTTTAATGCAACTTTAACTTTATGCATGTAACCCAGCATATGTGAATCTTTATGCTATAACTGCTATTATATCAATATTGTTTAAAATTGTACTTGTTTAAAAAGTACTACTGGAGCTTTTCTCCTCAGGTCACCACTGAAATAGGACCACAAGCCCATTTGGACAAACCCGGTTAACAAATGTTAATAAATAAATAAATAAATATACTTTATTGGCCGTTTGGGCTGTTTTTCATCTCTTTCAACTTTCTGGTTTAAAAGCCTGCATTTGCGCTTGTTTCCCACCTTTCCTGTAGCTAGTCTAGTCCAGATACAGATTTGCTGGTTCCAAGACTGTTTGTATGCTTCTGAGTCTCCAAGCCTTTATGTGATGGAGGGAAGCCTTCTAGTTTATCAGTGGGAGTGGAAAGCACTAGGAAGCCTATCTACCACAAGAGTGGTTTCAGGCCCAGACGTTATAGTTTATTGGCTGTCTGGTAGTTCCATCTCTTTCAAATTACTGGTTAAAAAGCCCACGTTTGCCCTTGTTTCCCATCTGTCCTCTATCTAGTCTAGTCCAGATACAGATTTGAAATATCCAGGACTGTTTCTAAGCTTCTGAGCTCCACACCTTTCTGTATTGGTGGGAAGCCTTCTAGGTTATCACTGGGAGTGGTAAGCACTAGATAGCCTATCTACCCCAAGAGTTGTTTCTGGCTCAGAAATTGTAGTTTATTTGCCGTTTGGGCAGTTTTTCCATCTCTTTGAACTTTCTGGTTTAAAAGTCTGCATTTGCACTTGTTTCCAACCTTTTCTGTAACTAGTCTAGTCCAGATACAGATTTGCTGTATCCAGGACTGTTTGTAAGCTTTTCAGCCCCCCAAGCCTTTTTGTGTTTGAGGGAAGCCTTCTAGCTTGTCAGTGGGAGTGGTACACCCTAGGTAGCCTATCTACAACAATAGTTGTTTCTGGCCCAGAAATTGCAGTTTATTAGCCTTTTGCCAGTTTTTCCATCTCTTTCAAATTACTGGTTTAAAAGCACATGCTTTCATTTGATTCCCATCTTTCCTGTAACTTCTCTAGTCCAGATACTGATTTGTTATATCCAGGACTGTTGTTAAGCTTCTGAGACCCTCAAGCCTTTCTGTGTTGGAGGGAAGCCTTCTAGCTTATTATTGGGAGTGGTAAGCACTAGGTAGTATATTTACCACAAGAGTGGTTTCTCGCCCAGAAATTGTAGTTTATTGGCTGTTTGGCAGTGTTTACATCACTTTAAACCTACTGGTTTAAAAGCCCATGCTTGCACTTGTTCCCCATCTTTCCTGTAACTTCTCTAGTCCAGATACAGATTTACAGCCCAAACACTGAGACATTTACTAAACCTAAACAAAGCAATAGTCTTACAATGAAAACAGACTTGGCATTAAAGGTTCTCTACTTTTGAAACTCACATTCAATGAAACAGCATTGAAACCCACATTCAAAGAAAATGCATCTGGCCAAGGCAGGTTATTTATCTTTGAACTGTTTTCAAGCAATAGGCTCCTTGCACACTGTTAGGGCCATGCAAAAGTTTTGATTTACCTGATTGAATTAATTATAATATATAATTGAATTATATCCCTTAAGTAAAAGTAATCTGAATAATTCTACATTAAAGATATATGAAACTAATGAAGATGTTGTTGCTAGAAAACAACTGTATATTTCAGTGTTTCATCTACAAATTCAGTGCCTGCTGCCATCAAAGAATAAAATTGCCTATGTTAAATTAAAAAAATGGTAAGCTGGTATATTGCAATAGAAAATGGATAGCAAGCTGAAAAACAGGTTCATAGTTATCAGGCATCTCATCCAAAGGAGGAAATCCTCAGGACTGCAGCATACAGATGTACATGCTGTAGGAATAGAACCTCAAACCTCTCCATTAAGATGCAAGTATTCTACTTGTGGTGCTACTAACATAGCTTTAAAACTTTATACCACATACCACAATAGAGATACTATTTGCTAAACAAAACAGTTGCACATTGTAAATAGACTTGGCATGAGCAGCAGTGAACTTAGCTTCCCTTAAAACTCATAGTTCCTTGAAAATGCACTTGAAAATAAATTCCACCTGCTAACTCTAACTTGGGCATTTCACTTTCTCTATCCCTCACAAACATACCATACCCCCAAGGCCTCAACAACCTTAGTGCAATATATCTGGACAAAGCCTAAAATAAATAGGGACAGATTATAAATATGGCTCTCATAAACTTAGAAAATTGCAAGAGTAACAGGATTTGTGTTAGTATGCATTTTTCTAAATGATATGACATCTAAAACTGAAATATCTCATTATTTAGCAACTTCAATCCTTTTTAGGAGGAATATGGGGCAAAAATCTGGACATTCTGCAAAAACCTGGACAGCTGAGGGGTATGCTACCTCCCTCATACACACACAAAATAATTCTGGTCAGACTTGAATTAGTTCTGGGAAGGTTGCACTGAACGGCACCATGCTTGATCTGAAGTGGGTGAAATCCTGGTAGCCAGTGATAATAACTGAACTGCAGCTCAGCAATGTGGAGCATTAAAGCATTTTTAGCAGAGCATTGTTTCATCACTACCTATTGTGTTTGCACATAAGCTGTAGTCATTTCAAACATTTGCCTTTTTTGATTACTACAGAGTACATTTACCCACCAGAGCTATTGTGTTTTGACTTCAGTGTGGAGCTTACCTAGTTGTTGCAGGGCTTGGCTTTTAAGTAAGGCAGCAATGCTTATTTACCATATACCATTAAAGCCACCCAACTAAGTGCACTAACACACAGACACTGCTGTAAGACACTGGTCTCCAATAAAATGCAATGAGCTTCTGAAAATACTGTAATCCTGTCCTTTTATTACAAATACTGTCATATGCATTTCAATACCCAAGGCTTATACATTATCTAGTTATGTAAATATTCTCTGCATGGCAACAACGAAAAGACTTTCAATGCTGGTAATTCTTTAACAATATGCTTACTAAAGCTTACTTGCATCTTACAATCTCCGACAAGCTTACCTGATGTTCATTAAACCATGGCTACTTAAACAGAGCAACAGGGCACTGGGACAGCATGCAGTTCCTCAATAATAAGAAGCATAAATCAACAGTATAAAAATCTGATAGAAAACCAGAACATTCTGCAAAATCAAGGACAGATATAAAAGCCACGGTCGTATTTGTGATGTACCTTGGATGGGGGAATGCTCTGCACACTTGCACTGCATAACTGCTCCTTGCCTTCCTTGGACACATCCAGAGCTACTACAATGGAGGGTGGGGTGCAATAAGTATGTCATAATTTGAAATGTCTCTGGCTGACAGTGATGGCTGTAACACTCATACCTCTCAACTTCAGAGCAAGAAATCTGGACAAAGCCATACATAGAACTAGAAGTGGGACACAGGCCCAAAAATAAGGCCAATTTTTAAATATTGCTCTTATTAACTTAAATAGAACAGTAGTAGATCTTGCATTAGTACAAATTTTCTGAAGGGTATAAAATCTGAAACTCAAATGTAAATGTCTGCCATTATTTTCTAACTTCAAGCTTTAATGACTTGCCACTAATTTGCCAGAAAACCACAAGTTTATGAAAACGGACCAAAATGTGATGCAAAATACCTGTCAAAAAGGGACACCTTTTAGTAGTAACATTGTTAACTTGAGCAGCTAACAAAGTAAGAGCATCTACATGCATTTCTGAAATAAAAGTAAAGTAATCTATAACTCTGATCATTAGTTATATACAATTATAAACCCTCCACATTTTCTTCCAAAATTGCCATTTTGAGGAGGGATTATTAGGGAGAGCAACATTTTGAGCCAAAATTGGGGACAATTGAGAGGTTTGGATATTCCTAATCTACAGTGATTTGCACGCACCTCTCAACCTCTTAATGCAGGAAATCTGGACAAGGCCAAATATATTGGGGAACATACAAACACTACTAAAAATTGCTCTTGTATAAACTTAAGACAGTCTTGCATTAGCATGCATTTTCTGAAGATTATGACGTCTGAAACTATGTGTCACTTAGTGACTTCATTCCTACATGATTTGCTAGAAAACCACAAATTTTATGAGAAACAAACCAAAAATAAGAAGCAAATATCTATTCATTCTGCAAAGATATGGACAACTGAGAGGTATAGTTCAATCGGGACTGTCTGAGTTCGCTACCCCCCCCACAAAATCATGGTCGAATGGAGCCTCCCCCTGCAGCCATTCCAATGTCCCATTCCTTGGTTATTTTGCCCTATTTACCATAAACACTGTAATGTGCATACTGCTTTACTTCTGCGATGATTTAGGATTTCATTTGAAAGTTTTATTTTGCATTTTACAGTACAAACCCTAATACATATCTGTTAAACAAAGCAATGCAGTCTTACAATGAAAATAGACTAACATTAAAACTTCTCTGCCCTTGAAACTCACATGCATTGAAACCCACATTCAAAGAAAATACATTTTGCCAGTGGCAGATAAATATTAACTCTGGGCTGTCTTCAAAATCATAGGCCCCTCGAACATAACATACACATGCTCTTTGATACACCTTCCTGACTGTATTACATTATATTCCTTGTACAATACAGTACAGTTGTTAGAGGGCATTTTACAATTATTGTTTTGAACATTTTTCCAGTAAACAATGAAACAAAAGGCATACACTACTGACAAAACTACCCAATTCAGAACATTTCCATCATAAAAAGTCTACTTAACCTTCTATAGTCCACCAGTATCAGTAAAAAATATGCACAATCTCTGAAGTAGTAAAATCCACATTAAAGAAATTTGTAACTAATAAAGAGGTTGCTGCTTTATATCTCATTATTTAATCTACAAATAAAGTGCCTGTTACCCTTGAAGAATAAATTGCCTTTGTTGCATGCAATAAAAAAATGATAAGCTAGTAATACTGCAATAGGGAATGGATAGCAAACTGATAACATGTTCATAGGTTCATGGGTTCATAGGTAGGAACTAGGCTACTGGCCCTAGGGCCTATATAAGCCTAGCCAAAAATGTACCCTGGCTTTCGCCACCCAAGAAAATTATCTTCCTGTGCCCTGTTGAGCAGAGCCACAGAAGTGATCCCCGGGGTGAATTTCCTATCTCCCATCCAATCATCAAGATTTTTCTGGAAGAGTGCTAATGAGGAGCTCTGTTTGACATAGATAGGTAGTCTGTTCCAGAGTATGGGAAGTCTCTGGGACAGGAATCTATCCCTCCAGCATGTTCAAACATACTTTTTTAAACATCACTGTTTAAAGTATACATACTCATAGCCATGTTCCATGGGGCAAGTTTGTAAAGTGAAAGTGCCAAATGCAAATAAACAAAAGAAAAACAAAGGAAGCACTTTTGTTGTATACATCTTCAACATAAACAACTTAATCAAATTTGATTAAGCAGACAGACCCACACCTACAGAAAAAAACTTACCAGGAAATTCACATTTGTAAGGTCTTTCAGGTTCATAATGAGTCCTCCGATGAGTGTTCAATTTGGCTGGTGTGGAGAAACACTCATTACAAACCCCACACATATAGCTATTTGCCTGTTCATGAGCCTTCACGTGTGCTTTCAAATTATAAATGGTAGTAAACCTTCTCCCACAATTTTCTACGTGACAGGTGAATGGTCGCACCTTATCATGAGATTGCAAATGCCTTTTCAATTTATATTAAGTAGTAAAAGACCAACTGCATCCATCCACTGTACATTTAAATGGTCTCTGTCCCTCAGTATGAGACAGGATGTGCATTTTCAGTTTGTGTTTCTTGTCAAAGGTTTTGGCACAGTTTACTTCAAAACAGTGATAAACCACAAGAACACCTTTCTTGCCAAGGTTACTGCCATCTGCTAACTTGACCTGAACACCATCGCGACTATTTGCAATTATGTAATTGCTCAGCTGCCCATCTTCCGAGTCCAGGTGTGCAGTGCCACCCTCATCTATAGTGTATGAGGCGCTATCTTCAGAGTCTTTCTGCGATACAGAAGAGTTGAGGGTCGAGTTTGGATCCAAACAAGAGTTGTCGTGCAAACCACCCGTCGATTCTTCCGATACCTGCTGTTCAGATCCTTTACTATTTTCCGATTCATGAGCAATAGCACTTTCGAGAATTTTATTCTCGTAGTAAATGAATACCACATCCTGAAGTCCCTTCAGTGCAACACCTGCCTTCACATCAATACCATCTTCTTTCAGTAAATGTTCATTACACTCACTCTGCATCGCCAGAGTGAGTACTCCATTCTCCAACCTTACGATTAAGTTTTGGTTGTTGATGGTAAGTATTCCTGAAAATGTCCTCTGGCATGGTGAATCACTATTAACACTCTGTTCATTTTAACTTCCCGCTCGCAAACTTCGCGCGATGATGTCAGCACACCTGCGACTGGGCTTCTTAAAGAAGAATGCCTTAAAAAAAAATTTTTTTTTTTAAATCAAAAGATTAACTCAGCGGATTCCAGGGGGGTGCAAGTGCACCCCCTTGCACCTGCCTGCGGGTGCCCTTGCATCCTACAGTATTTCATAGTACCAAAATACAAAAGTGACCACCCCTTTCAATCCATCTTGCTGTTTTAAAAATAGTAACTCTCCACTAAACCTTAACTTTTTAGACAGGTAAAACTCAAGTTACCTACTTTCACATCTAACTTCTCTAGTGCACACTGCAGAGTGCATTCTTTTCAATCTTACCTTTAAGCATCCCTGTGACTAGCACTTTCTCTAATACCTGCTGGAAAGCACTAGGAAGCCTTAAACTCATACAAACACTGAACTCTCCTCGTTAACAAGGAGAAATTAATAGTAGGCACTAAACAGCCTATAATTGCAAAGTACCTTGCTAAGGAAACAGCTCCTATACTTTACAAAGAAAAAAAAAGCCCCAAACCAGGCATGTCCAAGGGTCAGCTTCCGGTGATTTCTCCTGTCCACCTGGTGAATCTGGGCATATTGGGGCAATGCAGCAATTGCCTCATGTACACAGACAACCCTCTCCTTCTACCACCCAACACTACAACTTGTGAGAGATGCACTTACATAGCCAAAATGGAAGCAAAGCTCTCTCCACCTAAGATTGTGCTAAACAGTCAAGAGGAGAAGGTTAACATCCACACTACACCTCAAGCAACACATAGCCCTTCTAAACCAGCACCACTAACACCCACATATAGCAACACTAAATCCACATATGCAGAGGCCCTTAACTGTAACCTGCCCAAGCAACAAAGACCCCTGAAGCTGAAACGCAAACAAACACCAATCACAACCAATGTGTCACATAGTTCACAACACCAGTGTGCCACCCAGCAACAGCCTCTAAGGCAAGACAATGTACCTAACACTTTAGTCATAGGTGACTCTATAGTCCGGCACACTGATGTCCCTCTCACCAGGTTGAATAAGGAGAAAATTACAGTCAGCTGCCTGTCGGGTGCCAGGATCCGCCACATAACGCATGCACTCAAGTCACTCCACAACAAGTACAAATATGACTCTGTCATTGTCCATGTTGGAGTGAATGATTTGAGACGTACCTCCCTGGACTACATGAAAAGAGACATGGAAGGGCTCTCGGATCATGTGGCCCAGGCAGGTATGACCCTAGCCCTGAGTAGCATCTTGCCTTCGCCCAGAATGATACCACAATATAAGGATAAAATGATTGACTTCAACAATTGGCTAAGCTTATGGTGTCATTCAAAGGGGATCCAGTATCTGTCTGCCTGGGATGACATGACTGACAGACCACAATGCTTTGCCAGAGATGGTCTGCACCTGTCGCCCTGGGATTCAGGTTATTGGCTAAGGCTCTTGCCACCCCTATAGTGCCTTTTTTAGGCAAACTTCAAAGGACAAAACCACCACCGTAACAGGTACAAGCATGCAAAATCTGAAGGTAATGCTACTCAATGCTAGAAGTCTAAACCTCAAAATGCACTCTCTCAAGGCACTCCTAAAAATGGAGATCATCGATATCTGTGCAGTAACTGAGACCTGGTTCAAGGCTCCAGAGAGCACCCCAGCAATACCAGGCTACAACTCTTACCACACTTTTCGGCCACCAAACCAGGACCGAAACACTAAAGGTGGAGGAGTGTCAATATTCACCAAGGATATTCACACCACCAGGCTAGTTGGCCAACACAATGTGTCTGAAATTCTCCAAGTGCAACTAACACTAGGTAAGACTGCAATCCAAATTGTAGCTTGCTACAGATCCCCCACCATACCCCAAGATTCTCACTACACCTTTCTAAACATACTGGAAAATATTAAGATAGAACGAAACCCCCTAATACTGGGTGATTTTAACTACCCTGCCATTAACTGGGAAAACTACTCATGTCCCAACAACTTTGCGCAACGGTTCTTGGAATTCATAAATTCCAACACCCTGGATCAACTAATCCATAGTCTCACCAGGGTCTCCAATATCCTAGACCCGGTCATTACCAACATGGGAAATCAATGCTCCATACCTATGGTCACCCCCTCGTCTGACCATAAGCTAATCACCCTTAACATCCACATACCACCCCCACCCCCCAGTAAAGAAACCACCATAAAAAAACTTCTCCAAAGCCAACTTCATGCTACTCAAGTCAGAAGTGACAAACTTCATGACATCCATGCAGACGGGAACTGAAAGTTCAACTGCTGAATCCTACACTAAGGCACTGTACGAGCACATCCACTCATGCATGAATAGTGCCATCCCAAATAGAACCAAAATGCTCTCATCCAAAAAAAGGAAGCCAATCTGGTGGTCCCCTGCCATAAACAAACTTTACAACAAAAGGAAGAAACTTTTGCAGAAAAGAGGAAAATCCCAGGATGCAAAAACTCCTTACTAGCCTCAGTAAGAAACTGAGATGCCTCATAAAATCCTCCAAAGCTAGTTACGAAAATAAAATTGCCAAAGATTCCAAAGACAACCACAAAGCATTCTATAACTATGTCAAGCATCTAAATGGCAATGCTCAGATCTGCTCTGAGCTAAAACAGAATGGCATTAAATATACTGATCCGAAGGATATTGCCAATATCCTGGCAGATCAATTCAGTGCCAACTTCACCCCCCTCTCTCCCCCTAAATGGCCCATCTCAATACCGGAAGATTGCCAAATTCCAGTAATAACGGCCACACAGGTACAAAACGCACTCTCTAAAGCCGAGAATACAGCATCCATGGGACCAGATGACATCCCGGGCTGTATACTACATGAACTACAATATGAACTGGCACCTCACCTAAGTGTCATGTTTAATCATAGCCTCACCTCAGGTTTCGTGCCCACTGAGTGGCGCAGAGCTACAGTTATCCCAATCCGCAAGGGGGGATCCACCTTGGATCCTGGAAACTACCGTCCCATCAGTCTGACAAGCCTTATCTGCAAGGCCATGGAGCGTATTATCATGGAACTTATAAACAAAGACATTGGCAACCTTCAAACACTGGACCCCACCCAGTTTGGGTTTGTGAAGGGCCGATCTTGTCTCCTGAACCTATTTGACTTCTTTGAATCAGTCTCCAGAGCCATGGACAAGGGTAAGGTGGTCCACACAGCCTATCTAGACCTTGCCAAGGCCTTTGACACCATCCCCCACTCTGGAATCACAGATAAACTTACTAAGTTGGGCATTAATCCCTATGTCACCCAATGGGTTGCTAAATGGCTTACTGATAGAACCCACACTGTAAAAGTAGCCGACTCCAAATCCAGCTCCAGGCAAGTGACAAGTGGAGTACCTCAGGGTTCAGTCCTGGGGCCGCTCTTGTTTGGCATCTACTTCTCTGAAGTACAGGTCAACACTAAGGGACTCTGGCTAACAAAGTTTGCAGATGACTGCAAACTGGGAGCCATTATTGAATCCCCAAATGATGTGGATACTCTACAAAAGGGCCTTACAGAAACAGATGCTTGGTGCCAGAGCCATGGGCTCAAGCTCAATGCCAAGAAATGTATTGTTATCCCCTTTGGGAAAAAAAACATGTATCCATGAATTACCATATAGGTGGCAGTACACTAAACACAGAAAGTGTGATAAGAGACTTAGGGACACAAGTGGACAGTGGTCTCACCTTCGATAACCACATCGCCACAACAGTCAGGAAATCCTTCTATGTGGCTCACCTCATCACGAAGGGCTTTTCATCCAGAAAAAAGTAGGTCATTGTCCCACTGTACTCATCCCTCATTAGACCCATTATAGAATACAACGCCCCATTTGGTATGTACCTCTCAAGACATCTGCAACAACTGGAAAGGCCTCAGGAATACCTCACTAAAAGAATCACAGGCCTAAAGCAGATGCCCTACGCTGACCACCTTAAAAAACTCCAGCTATACTCTGTCGCATATCGTCTACTCAGAGGCGATCTCTGCTTAACATACAAGGCCATGTCAAACCCAGAGCTGTTGGACATGCTACACTTAAAGAAATCCCAATCCCTCAGAGCTACACGCTCCAGGGATCTAAACCTTGTCATCACAATAAACAAAACATGCTGGAGGGATAGGTTCCTGACCCAGAGACTCCCCAGACTCTGGAATAGATTGCCCATACATGTCAAGCAGAGTGCCTCTTTGGACCTCTTCAAGAGGAACCTTGACGAATGGATGGGAGAAAGGAAATTCACCCCAGGGATCACGTCAGTCGCCCTGCTAGACAGGGGTCCAGGACAGTAAATAATGTGGGAAGAAATAGCCAGGGAATTGTTATGGCTAGGCTTGTATAGGCCCTAGGGCTGATAGCCTAGTACCAACCTATGAACCTATGTAGCCCACTCCTCTTGCAGCACAGTTTGCCCATATTGGAGATTTAAGATTCTTCCCCTTATATTTAATGGGATGTTGTCCCCTTCCAAAATACAATTACAATTGCGGCACATACCACATTTCCAAGTACCTGATTTTTTGGAACTTCCACTAACATCTTCTCTCACCTATTCAAAAATGTTCTTACGATTGTTTCTTCTCTTAAAAACAAACATAGGGTGACTCCCCACACATTCCTTTAAGGTAGGATCCAAATTAAAAATATTCCAATTATCAATAATAATGTCTTTAAACATTCTGGATTTTATATTACACTTTAACATCAAGGCTCTACTAAAATTTCTCACTTTTAATTCACTTTCAACATCTTTCACAGCTGACTTGCGCATCTCACATACACCCATAAGAGGACTGAATTTATCCTTTCTACCTTGTGCATCCTCATGTTTAGTTTTATGAACTAATTCAGAGAGATAACACAAACTAACTTCAACAGCCTCAAATCACACATGTTGTTCTTCAACTGGAAAAATAACATTAGCATACAAGACCCATTGTAGCTCACAGTCTTGCCACTGTTCTTCTAAGTATCCAAAATATATTCTTCCCCATTATCATGAGATTATTTAACATAACACAATAATGGCTCATCTATGAATTAAAGCAGCTTCTTTAATAATAAATTAATTATGTTGCTACTTATGAAGAAGGTAGAAATACCATAACTTAGTAAAGCATCTAAACCTATTCACCTGCTATGCCTCTAATTGTACTCAAATACCTAGACAGCCTGTAAAAGGTTTAAAGCAAATGTTTTTCTTTTTTATTGTATAATTTTGTATATTCTTAACCTGTTATGTAGTAGTTAGCGGAGCTTTTCTCCTCGGGCCTCCACTGAAAATGGACATGTATCCAGTTGGACTAGCCCGGTTAACAAATGTAAAATAAATAAATAAATAAATAAATAAAATAAAGTTTGGCATGTTTGGAGCCATGGCCCCTCTCCCACCACCAAACACCGCTATACTAAACTAAGAAATCTTGCCAAACAAGCTATATGAAATCATAAAATTCTTAACTTAATAACTATGCAACATTCTCTCCCAAAAGACAAAGGTTATTCTGGAAAGACATTAAGCACCATTCTGGCAATTATAAGCCCACAGACAAACACAACTATCACTCCTCTTTAACACCTTCAGTCTAATTTAGTAATCTCCACCTACTGCCAGCACTAATACATAAACCATCCATTATATTTTGTCATACCTCCATACATTTCACCCTTTTACTTCAAAGCAATAAACACTAAAGACATCAACCCACTTGCTGCTAGTCCAAATTCTAATGGAAGGCCCAAAAGACACTGATAATCCCACTCCCTGGTTTACATACCAGTGCAGAGAATTCCTCACCATTCCTCTCCAGCACATATACAATCTCTATCTTATTCAAAACATTATACCAGACAGATTGATATCTGTAACAGGTAAGCCCCTGCCCAAACAACCAAACCCAACTAAACTTTCCCAATTCTGTCCCATTCTCTATCATACCCACCCCCTGGTAAAATACTAGAAAAATTAAGCTACCTTCAATTCTCTCAATATGTCAGTTAATATAACCTTCACCAAATAAAACGTGTTCTGGGCAGGTTGCAGCCTTATGAAGACCCTATGAATTCCACTTAATAGAGTACTCTGGAATATGGACACAGGAAAGTTAACCAAAGCAATATTTACAGACGTCACTGAAGCATTTGACCTTATTCATTACCTCCCTCTGATATGGCAAATTCTGGACAAAGGTATCACCCCTGAAGTTACAGAACACTTTGAAAACATTCTCTTTTATCATAACTTCTGTGTTAAATTAGGTTTCTCAATCACCTCATCAGCTTCTCCTCTAAAAGGAATACCCCAACAGTCAATCTTAGCCTCACCACGATTTTCAACATTCATTAATAAACTTCCCTATGATCCACCTCATATTTCTATACTATACACCGATAACATGGCCCTCCTCCACAGCAATCAGCCTCTTCCTCTTTGAGCAAGATTTGCCAACAGACTTTTACCTGCTCATAAAATCGATAAAAAAATAATAAACTACTCCTCAACACATTCAAAACAAAAACTATATCTTTGGCAAAAATCAAAACCTTGTAACCTTCACCACCCCCAAACTAAAGACACAAATTTCCATAAAAAATGTATCACATTTAAAATAACTTGGTATTGGGCTTGACCCTTCCCTAAACCTTCACTACCACCTGGGAAGAAAAAAACAAGAATTAAAATTAACTTCCTACACTTCTGAGAAAGGAAAATTTCTCATTACTTTATCACACACTGCAAGACCAGCAACAGGCAAAATAATTCAACTTGTACATCTAAAATACACCCTTATCCCTTACTGCGGTGCCTCCAAAAAAATACCAATACTATTCAAGCAATCTGTAACAAAACATGCAGATTTTCTACACTCTCCCAGAGAAAAGTACAGTTTTGTACCTACCATAAATGTAGATGTTCGAGTGCTAATACAGCTGCAGTCATAACAGATGGGTTTCTCCTGCCATCAGGCGGGTCCTCGGTCGGCCGAATTCCAAAGTCTAGGTCCGGCGTCGGTTGTCGTCACTTCTTCCCTGACGTCAGTGTGACAGGGGTATAAAAGAACCAGCCAACGCCATTTTCTTCAGTTTTTCTTGCCCCAGATGTCAGGTACCCCCAGAAGGAAGGCAATACATAAATTTGTGTAAAAAAGCAATGTCATATAATCAAAATACATTAGTTGCAAGCAAATACACCATAAAAGAATACCCCAATCAGGTAGTATGAGGAGATTTTAGCCAATAGGCATGCACCAAGAGGGGAAGGAGGGAGGGGAAACCTGGACTGCAGCTGTATTAGCACTCGAACATCTACATGTATGGTAGGTACAAAACTGTACTATGTTCATCGTGCATACAGCTGCAGTCATAACAGATGGGTAGAATCCCAAAGCTAAGAAAGGGGTGGTAGGCACTAGTTGGAACTAGGAGGAGCCAAAATGCCCTGCAAGACTGCAGTGGCAAAGCCTGCTCTAGTTTTGGAGTATAATGGTAGGTGGTAGTGCTTGGAGAAGGTATGCACAGAACTCCAAGTGGCTGCTTCCAAGATATCTTTGGTAGGAACTCCTCTGAGGAAAGCTGCAGCGGTAGATGTGGCCCTTGTGGAGTGAGATCTGATGCCTGCAGGTACAGTTTTGCCATGAAAAGAGTAACAAAAGCGTATGCAGTGGGCTATCCATTTTGAGATTGTCTGTTTGGAAATAGGCTTCCCTTGAGCTCCTATAGCATAGGACACAAAGAGCTGTTCTGATTTTCTGAAAGGCTTTGTTCTGTCCAAATAACAATGCAGTTGTCTGTGGATGTCCAAGGAATGTAATAATCTCTCCCCTTTGTTTTGAGGATTAGGATAAAAGGTAGGTAAGTGTATAGCCTGATTCAAAGCTACCCTGGATACCACTTTTGGCATAAAGGACGGGTTGGTTCGTAAGGAAACTCTGTCCTGATGGAAGATGATAAAAGGCTGCACAGCCATGAGGGCTTGTAGTTCTGAAACCCTAAGAGCTGAAGTAATAGCCAGAAGGAAAGCTGTTTTCCATGACAAATATTGCAAATCTGTTGAGGCAGCTGGCTCAAAAGGAGGCAAGGTCAGCTTTTCTAGTATGAAATTGAGGTCCCAAGCAGGTATTGGTTGTTTCCTTGGGGGTTTTATATTCTTAGCCTCTCTGAGGAACTGTCTTAAGAGGGGGTGAGAGAATAAAGGTGGATCAGTGTTGTATTCTGCAGAAATGGCTGAGGCATGGATTTTGATGGAGGAGAATGAAAGTAGCAGCTCAGCTAGATACAGTAATATTTGAGGTAAATTCAGTTTTCCAGGATTCTGGCCCTTTTTCTCATTCCAGGCACAAAACCGCTTCCATTTTGCAGCATAGGCTTTTCTAGTAGACGGCCTTCTGGCCTCCAAAATGACATCCTGCACCTCCTTGGAGAGTAGGGTCTGTTGTGATGTTAAGGAATCTTCCATGTGGCCAGACTGAGTGTTTTCAGCTGACTGTGAAAAGTTTTGAAGCTGTGCTGAGTCAGAAGAAGAGGCATTAGAGGTAGGGTCCATGGTGGGGAATGCGTCAGGTTCCTCAGGAGTGGGTACCAGTGTTGTCTTGGCCAGTCTGGAGCAATGAGAATCATCTTTGGTCTGTCTGCTCTGGTTTTTAATAGAACTTTGGGCAGCAGAGGAAGAGGTGGAAAGGCATAAACTGTCATTGTTGTCCAACTGAAAGAGAGAGCGTCCACTCTCCAGGCCTTTGGATGAAAAGTCCTTGAGCAGAATTTTGTCAATTGGTGATTTTTGTGGGAGGCAAAGAGATCTATGTCTGGCCTTCCCCATGCTTGAACTATTTCTGTAAAAACTTGAGGATGCAACTTCCATTCGTGTGGATCTGTCACATTTCTGCTTAGGTTGTCTGCCAGCGTGTTTTCCTTGCCTGGCAAGTACTGTGCTTGAAGCTCGATTTGTAATTCCAGAGCCATGTTCCAAAGTGACATGGCCAGTCAGCATAGGGGGTATGAATGTGTTCCTCCCTGTTTGTTTATGTACCACATTACTGTCGTGTTGTCTGTCCTTATCAATAGTTGACCTGGATGCAGAAGGTCTTTGAAAGCTATAATAGCATTTATTACTGCTAGCATTTCCTTTTGATTGATGTGAAGGTGCTTTTCTTTTTGGGACCATTTGCCCTGAATGCACCGATCTGTCATGTGCGCCCCCCAGGCGTAGTCTGAGGCGTCTGTTGTGATGACTTGATTTGCTTGAGGCTTGCAGAATGGGAGACCTGTGTTTGCTTGGCATGCTTGAGCCCACCACAGAAATTCTTTTTGAAGACATGGAATTAGTGGTATTATTGTTTCCAAACTGTGGCTGTGTTGAGACCATAGCTTTTTCAGGTACCATTGAAGTTTCCTCATATGCAGCTTTCACATGGGATTAGTAGGATGCAAGATGCCATGAATCCCAGAGCCTGCAGGATTTTCCTTGCAGTCAGCCTGGTAAAATCTGCTAGTGTTCTGAAGTATTGAGTTAGTTGTCCCTGCTTCTCTGGCATGAGGTAGGCCATCTGGGTGTTTGTGCCCAAGTTGGCACCCAGGAAAGTTATTTTCTGAGAGAGTATTAGCCTTGATTTCTTTTTGTTGACCGTGTATCCCAGAGAATTCAACAACATTATTACATAAGCCAGATGTTTCAGAAGAATGTGCTTGCTGTCCGCTTGGATCAGGCAGTCGTCCAAATATGGGTATATTTGCATCCCTTGAAGTCTGCAGTAGGCAATTACTGATGCCAGGCATTTCGTGAATACTCTGGGCGCAGTAGATAAGCCAAAGGGCAATGCAGAGAATTGATAATGGGTTGAACCTGCAAGAAATCTGAGGTATCTTCTGCAATTTTGTCTGATTGGGACATGCAGGTATGCCTCCTTGAGGTCCAATGTTACCAGACAAGACTCCTTGCCCAGCATGGGAAGAAGCTGCTGTAAAGTGAGCATCTTGAATTTTGGTAAGAGTAAAAATGTGTTTAGGATGGATAGGTCCAAAATAGGTCTCCAATCTTTTCCCTTCCTTGGTACCACGAATAGTCTGAAATAAAAGCCTTGACCTTGTTCGTGAGTAGGTACCTCTTGAATAGCTTTCATGTCCATGAGATCTGAAATCTGTTTTTGTGCCTCTGCCCTTTGATTGTGTGGCAGGTTTGGCATGCCTCTCATTTTTGGAAGGGTGTGAAAATGGAATCTGTAGCCTCTGTTTATAATGTCCAGGATCCATTTGTCTTTTGTGACAATATGCCAATTTTTTGAAAATAATGCCAGTTTTGCGCCTAAGGGTGCTGCCATTTGAGCCTTGCTTGGCATGCAAAGGGGAAGTCATTGGGCTTGCTTTCTGAATGGCTGCGAACTATCCTCACCACCTCTTTGTGTAGGAGCTTGCCATTGTCTGCCTCTATACGATCCTTGAGATTGCCCTCTGCCCCTTGGGCGCCTGTATCTACCTCTTTGGGGTCTGTCAGTGGCTGGAAAGGATCAATTTTTGGAAGGCCAATTTCTACTGAAACGTGGAGGTTGTACCTGTAGAAAATCCTTCACTGTTTGCATTGATTTAGCTTTTTCCTCCATTTTCTTTAATACCTCTTCAGCTTTAACACCAAATAATACATCATTTTGAAGAGGGGCATCTAGCAATTTAGCTTTGACATGATCTGGTAAGGTTTGTTCCTTGAGCCAGGCATGTCTGCGTATCACTGATCCTGTAACCGCAGCTCTACATGAGGCCTCTAGAGCATCAAAACCACATTGCAAGGTATGTTTACCCACTTGTTCTGCACTATGCATCAAATCCTGCAACTCCTTCAAGTCTGGTTGTTCAGGTTGTGACATTTTACTTCTCAATTGTGATAACAGAAACTGCTGGTACTTTAGCATATGGAACTGGCAGTTTAATGCCCTCATGGTTAATGTGGCCGAGGTATATACCTTTTTTCCCCACCTTTCTAAGGATCTGGAATCTCTCTCGGAAGGTAATGGATTTTTAGCAGTGGAGGCCTTAATTCCTTTTGGGCCCTGTGAGATAGTTTCTGGGTCAGCCGCATGGCTTTTGTATAAAAATTGGTGTGAGTCAGGAACCCGGTAGTACCTGTCAGGGGCTGGATGTAAAGAATCCGGGTTAAGGCAGGCCTCCGAGTACACATCATCTAGTATGTCTAAGACAGGAGGTATAGCCAGAGGCCTGTGCTGAGGTAGCAAGAGAAAATCCCTAAGCCTTTTCTTGGAATCAGAGTACTCTTGGCCTTCCCAGTGGAAGTGTTCCCTTAATGTATGCAAGGTTTCCCCAAATGAGTAATCCTCTGGGGTGGAGACAGAGGGAATGGACTCCTCTGCATCAGAATCTTCAAAAGGGGAGTAAGAATGTTCCTGTTCATCAGAGTGCTCTGATATAATGGAGGCCTGGTCAGAGGAGGGGGATTCTTCCTCCACTCTGGGCCTTTTGTCTGGGGGGGGGGTTTGAGAACCTCTGATAAGAGTAATTAAATCCTCAGCCATTTTGAGCATCTGTTTTTTAGGCATGGGGCCTGGAGAAAGGCCCTGTGTAGCTTGTCTCTTAAAATGCATGGCTGCTTTAGACTTAGTGAAAGCCTTGATGGAAAAAGAAGAGGAAGGTCTGAAAACACCTTGAGAGGGGGCAGACCTGTCTACATTTTGAGATTCACCAGCAAGAGTGGCTTCGGTATCTGTAGTCGGGGTGTGGGCCGAGGAGCCAGCGACCTCGGGCACAGAAGACGCCGCCAAAGAAGTGTTGTCGGTAGTCAGGGGCCGCGTAGGCGCCTTGCTGTAAACCGGACCACCTGTAGTCGGCTTTGGCGTGGTGTCGGTAGAGGCCGCGGACCTCGTGTGTCGGTCCTTATCTTTGCGTTTTTTTAGACAAAACTGGAGTCGGAGTATCAGACGACATAATATAGTTAAATTTTTTGCCAAAATAATGCTGGGTGAACTCCGCCCGACGTTTAATGGTGCGTTTCTTGAATGTAGCACAAAAACGACAGACCGAGACGTCGTGGTCTGGGTCTAAACAAGGAATACAGAGGGAATGAAAATCCTTATGTGGTATTTGCTTCCCACATGAAATACAATTATTAACTTTGTCTGACATTGGTCTGAGGCAAGAAAAGTTTCCCCAACTGGGTACTTAGCTTTCAAGAAGACTTCGGTTGCAAAATTTTCGTAATTTCAGGAGCTGGCCGACCAGCACTTGCAAACTGCTTCTGCTTCGGGCACCGCGCGGAAAGAAAGACTGAAGAAAATGGTGTCGGCTGGTTCTTTTATACCCCTGTCGCACTGACGTCAGGGAAGAAGCGACGACAACCGACGCCAGACCTAGACTTTGGAATTCGGCCGACCGAGGACCCGCCTGACGGCAAGAGAACCCATCTGTTATGACTGCAGCTGTATGCACGATGAACATCAAACATCACTGTCTAACTCAGGAAAAAGCTAAATGGCAACCAAAGACAGAAGTGATATCTTGCTAGTCTCCCAGCTGTTTAAACTCTTACATGACCACACAGTTTCAACCCTTGCATGGAAACTCATTCCAAAAACTCCATCCTATAATCTAAGGAATCATAATCACTCCACTCCCCATGGTACATAAACACACACACACAAAATGGATGCCCCTCCCATCATATCTAGAATCTTACTTTGTACTCTAGTTTCTGCTCTCAACTCAAAAAACATCTAAATTGAAAACAAAACTTCATTGTGCATATTAGTACCACATTCCATAATTTGACTCTCCTATATAACTGCATATAAAATCCTACTGTAAGATTTTTTCAGTAAAACATAACTAACTCCTCCTAGAGACAGCTACTTATACTCTTATTTCCTTTGCATCTACCATCCTTCACAACCAGCCTCTTATTAGGTCTCCAATTCTACTTCTCTCTCTTACCTCTTATTATCATATTATTTGCTTCAGAAAATATACACATATCTTATTTATATCACTGCTCACAAAGTACTTATATGTACCCCAGGACATGGATTATGCAGATCGTTTACAATGTCTGTAACTTCAACTTAACTAAAGTAATTACTAATCTTCATTACAATGTGAAACGCTTTCTAATAGCTTTGAATTTTGCTATCTTTTCCCTGTATGGTCTTAGGAGAAACTAAAATTGGCCAGTTTTGACCAATGCTCTACACCAGTCATCAAATGTAAATAAATAAATGCAGTTACACACCCTTTACACATCATCATTTAGAAAATGCATTTTATTAACATGACAAATACAGTACAATGCAACCACATTCACTTTTGTCTTTTAGACAGTGTAAATACATTTTAACTTAACAGAACTTTAATGTTCACTTATTTTCCTTTCAAAAAAGTTATGTTTTTTTACAATTTGCCTTATAAGGATACTAAAGGCTTGAAAAGATCTCAGTTTTTAATTTGAAATAAACATGCTAGGGGTAAAAGACTCACTTAAACACAAGAGAAGTAAAGAAATAATACTGAAGGTGTTAAAGTAAACAGCCCACTCAGTAACTTGTAAGTAAAGTAAGGTGCTGCTCACTGCTGCAGACTTTGCTTTCTTATTCATCCAAGTTACACTATGACCAATTGAAATAAAACTAAACAAAGTTGTTTAATGTTTATCCCTTTGACAAAAGAGGTGAACAAGCAGTTCTAGCTGTACACTGACAGAAAGTGAGAAAACACTGATACAGTTTACTACAGTATCATCAATACAATGAATTTTGTGACTTAATATAGTAAATAAGCTGCAAGTTAGTAAAATATGCCTTGTTTTATTAGCGCTTTCTAAAACCTCTGCATGACATTTATAATCCCCATTAGTCAAGACCATATGCAAAAAGTGACCAGTATTAATCATAACACAAACTGCCAAAGTTGCAAGCATTATCAAAGTCCAAACCTCTGTAAATCAGAAAAGCCTTTGTTTGCTGTCAGAAGTATTTTACTGAAAGGTACACATTTTACGTTAGCAATTTATTAACCATTTTAACTGAAAGTTGGCTTGATATATTTGGTTACTTGTGCTAACCAGGATAGAACACTAATCCATACAGATCTTTTGTCACTCAGAGCAGAAGCACTCACTAGTTCCGTGACTTACACAGAGTCGCACATTAGGAAAATGAAGGCTGAGGGAATAAACTCTAGACTACAGGAAAGCAGCTCAGTAACAGCTCATAACCTTATTTATCTATGCTGACTGCTAGAAATTCAAACACTGGGAAAAAATTCACTTACATAAAACACAATTAGTTAATTTATACTTAACTAATGAAACTTTATCTATCTATCTATCTATCTATCTATCTATCTATCTATCTATCTATCTATCCTTTGTTGACTGGATTGGTCCCGCAAGGCTAGTAGCCTCTTCTCACAGAAGTGGTATTTATAACACTATGGAAAATTTGACTATTCTTTTTGACAGGTGCTATGGGATCTTTTTGTCCACATGAACTATCAGCAACTCAAACAGACGGGACCTTGGTTTAATGCCTCATCATTAAGTGCCAGTAATCAATCTTCCTGGAGTGGGAACAGAATCCACAGCCTTCTGCCACCTCTTGTGCCACTGACACTGCATGCAACACCACTGACACAGTTAAACATAATTTAAAAAATAAAATGATTTGCCAGAAATTTAATATACCTGTAACACAGTAACTCTGTGGTGATTGAGAAGTATATCAGCTAACTTGCTGGGTATCATTTTAATAGCAGCAGGCAAAATAAGTAGTGAAGCACCACTCCCCAGTGCAACAAACAGCTCAACAACAGATGGGTCAAATGTTAGTGAAGAAGCCATAAAAACAACATCTTCTGGTGTCATCTCAAACAAGGACCTGTAAGAATGAGAAAGCCATGTAACTTCTAAGTAAATATGATAACACTCGCAGACTTATTTAAACATTTACATAATTGTTATTTGCCAGTTTTATTTACATTATTTGTTTTTTTTTCTTTTTAATTTGTTAAGACTGATCAGGCAAAGAAGCCTTTTTCAGAGTTACCATTGCTAAAATGGGAGCTTTGGTTTTGTTCAATGATTTTCTCAAAGCCACAAAGTATACTAATGGAAATGGCAAAACTAAACAAGTAATTACAGGATGTACATCATAGCACAAGAGCTTAACCACTTCTGCTATACTACCAAAAATAATATCTTTCGGCAAATTATAACATTGGTGCATACTGAAAAATAACCAGATATTTAAAAAAAAAAAAACTCCTGCTTTCTCAACTGATAACCAGAATGTGAAACAATAACATATATGGGCCATATTCAGCCAGGTCTCTGGTATTTAAAACATTTAATTCAAGTGACATCTGTCTGTCTGAAAGTGCAGTTTGGCTGTTCCTAAGTTCTCACAGAGAAAATGAAAAAAAAAAACGTATTAATGCAACTGAATACAACCAAAACAGGTGTCAGTTCAATGTATTCACCCCACAGTAAATTACATATAATTTATTATAGCAATAACCCACGCCTGGGTGTGGGTAATGCTGGATTTACCCACAGTTGGTGTGGTTTGGTCACGAGGGTGAAGCCCGAGTGGTCAAACAAAGACAACCGTGGGTAAATCCAACATTACCCACACCCAGAAGTGGGTTATTGCTATTATACAATGACATTACTTAAGAAAAAAAATAATTACTTTTCTTAAATAATGACATTGTATAATGCCTCCTTGCTGCCCTTCCGCAGCTGTCTAGTATTCTGCGGCAGTTTTGATGTACTGCGCATGCATATGCTTACGCAGTACATCAGAGCTGTGGGCGGAAGCAATGGAGAAAGCAAGATCTCTGTTGCTTCTTACAAAGTGTCTCACTATGTTAAACTCCTTTAACATAGCGAGACAGATTTAAAAAAAGCAACGGAAAAAGCAAGATCTCCGTTGCTTTTCACAAATTGTCTCGCTATGTTAAAGGAGTTTAACATAGCGAAACAGCTTTAAAAAAAGCAACAGAGAATCTCTGTTGCTTTTTTTAAAGCTGTCTCGCTATGTTAAACTCCATTTAACATAACGAGACATCTTTAAAAAAAGCAACGGAGATAGGAAGATCTCAGTTACTTTTTTTTAAAGCTGTCTCGCTATGTTAAATGAGTTTACCATAGCGAAACAGTGTGTAAAAAGCAACGGAGATCTTCCGTTCTCTGCTGCTTTAAAAAGAGAGTTATACTAAAAAAAAAGTACGGGCGACCGGACCTTTTTCCATTAGTATAACTCTGATTTACAACATGCAAGCTGACCAATCAGCGTGCACGTTTTAGAATATTAATGGGGGGGGGGTCACTGTATAATGGTACTTTATGAATGCACACAAAAGTCAGCAGTGCTATTTCTACAGGCCTTGTAACTACTGCTAATGCAAACCTGTTTATAAGTAAACTATGGGGTTAGTGTGTTTCCTGTATGCAGGGTATAATGGTGAAGTCCACAGCAAAAGCAAAGCATGGATTTTATAATTACAGTAGTGTACTGATTGCATCTAAATTTGTTTACCTACTTCTCTGAACACATAGCAAATCAGCTCAGCACTTGCAGAAAAAGACAGTACAGTAGCTGCTAAGATAACTTTATTTTCATGTACCTTTTTAATTGTAAAAAATACCCTCCTTCAGAACATTTTAAGTATAATCATTTCATTAGTACACAATGTATTTATGAGAAAATAACCATAAATAATTTAAAAAATGAATAAAAACAATCCTACTCAGACTCAATGCATTACTTATTAGCATGCCAACTCACTTCCTTCCTTTTCAGCAGAGCCATACATACATCAGGGAGAAGGGGGGGGAGTTGTCCCAGGTGCAAGCTGTTATGAGTGTGGTTGACAATGCCAAAATGCTGGAATCCATTTCCACAAGTTAGCTGCATTTTGACAACTGAATGCAAGAAATGAGCAAAGTATCTTTATTAAAATCCAGTGTAGTCTGAAAGACATTTTTATTTGGTTCTCAATTTAGGTTGGAGGTGCTGACTGGGGATTCTCTGGTACATCAACTGAGTGAACTACAATTCTGCTACTGAAATAATAACAGGCCATGGTTAGCCTAACCCAAGTCTTATTTCTATATGAACTAAGCAAAGACTGGGATCTTCAGAGGAAACAATGTCACTGCTTACCAAGATGTCTTCCTTTGACAAAATAACTTAAAGCGTGCAGTCTGCACTAAACACTCCAATCTTTAAGGATGGTTTTCTCCTGCAGATGTCTGGTAAAAATGTATCTATCTAGCTATATGTGTGTGTGTGCCTTTATTTGTGTACACATATGCACGTGCGCATACCGGTGTGTGTATACATACATACACATGCAAAACATGCATACACACACAACATTAGATAAATATGTGGGCAGTGTTAATGTTAACAGTGCATATTGTACACAAAAATTATCTGATTTTTTTTTTTTGCCACTATCAGGAATAGGAATGGTCAGTAAGAAGCTGTTAGGATACTAGAAACATTCTTATCACACATCTGGGGAGAGTATTCTGGGGGTGAAAGTGGGGAGGGTAGAATGTGCCTGAAAGCAAAAGCAGTTAGTTGCCTGATAAATGTTAAACAATCATCTGTATAACTTTTCATGTCTTGTCAGAAAAGTGCAGTTCAAGTATCTGATGGCATTGTGTTAAAATATATTACTGTGACCATTTTTTCTTTTAGTAAGATCACAGTCTAAACATCACATATGTAAACAATCAGAATATGAATACTATGGGAGTGGGAGAGAGGAAAAACTGTGCAAAAGCAAACGATAATTACTCAGAAATATTAAAACAATCAAAGATGGTTCATCAAAAAGAATACACTTGTTTGACAATCTGACAAAAACAAGACAAGCTGAATTACATTATTGTGACTGCTGTTTCTTGCACGTTGAACAGTGAAATGTTAGATATACACAGGTTAAAAGTGACTATCTTTTCTCGTCTTTAAACAAGCAACATCTTTATTAAATTACCATAGGTAATCATATGTTTATTTAAATGAAAACAAACCATATCGACGTATTTTCAATTACAAACTTTATACGTCACTTAGCATCTCTCCAATCATTGTCAAACATTACAAAGATCATTTAGTTCCTGCCTTCCCATAAACCTCATTTCAACTCCAAAACATTATTCTACATATACTGTTCTTACAATTCCTATTTTTTTTCTATGTAATTTGCTCCTACCCTTTTCTAATCATCCCACTTACAGCTATTTTATCTCTGTTACTGTATTCACTACTTCTACTACAGTTGGTTTAGAAGTATTTCCATTTTTTAGCAATTGCTTTTTTGGCAGTCATCAGAATTAAACTCAGCAAGGCCTTACTATGTCCAAGAAATTTTGATTCTGTTTCATAGCTCAAAAAAATAATTTTCTTAGATACACCAATTTGCTCACCCAGTATTTCTGTTAGATTAGCCTACAGGGAATTTTTAAAGTCTGCCAGCTCATTACATTCCCAAAAAAAATACTCCCAGCTACCTCTTTCTGCTCTCTCAGACCTCCAATATTTGAAAGCTACCTAAGGAAAAATTCTTTGGCATCTGCTGGGGTATAAAAATACCTATGCAAACACTTCTGAAAAGATCCTAGATTGTCTAAGCTTTGCTGCATATTTGAGAGACATACACATATCCACCATTGTTCATTGTTTATTTGTGCATTGCTTATCCAATCTCTCTTCCAATCCTTTCTAACCTTCTCTAATTGATTAATTTAGTTATTTTATATGCCCTACTAATCACCCCTTTTTTTAAAAGTAGCTTCTGTTCCAGATTTTCCTAAAAACTCTACCAGTGCTGGTCTTAGGATCCTCTTTTTTTCTTTGGCTTTGCCTATTCTCCGATAGCAATCCTTGACAGGGAGGGCAATCTCAAATCTGCAGTCCAAAAAAATTCTTGGACTCTTCCCATTCTATAATCATTCTCTAATTATTTGCTCCCAATACCTCAGCTCCTTTGCCAGTTCTCTCCAGTAAATTCCAGCTCACTCTTACCTATTCTCTGTACTTAAATGCAATCATCTCTATCGGCAGAATATCCTTTCTTCATCCCGATGTTACCTTAGTTCTTAGAATACTTTCTGCTACTTTATGAATATAATATTCTATATGGTTGTTGTTATTCTCCTTAATAATCTCTATTCAAAATCCCAGTCTCTCCTTATTTTTTGAGCTTCCCCCTGTTCCATAATCATTCCTTTCCACTTCTGAATTACAGCTTTCTGCTTGTGCTACGTATAGGAGCTTTAACTGTGTAGCTCTGAAATATCCCTTCAAATAAGGTGAGCCTAAATTAACTTGTTTTATTTGAAGGATCAGCTTACCCCACTCATTTCTTGCCGTCTTCCCTTCACAGATAAAATCACTCAACTCTTTATTACTTGCTATCCACACTTTCTCTGCTGGTTAATAAAACATATGCCTGGCCTGTGTATAAACCTAATGGGACTAAAAACATTTTTATTGATTGTATTTTACTATCCATAGTCATTTTGTTTAGTGTCTTCACACATATCCTTAACTGCCATAACAGAATCCTTTTTAATCTATACTCCGAAGTACTTCATTTTATCATGGCTCCATAAATATGGGTACTGCTCAACCATTTTGTGTGTGGGCATATAGTTTACAACTACTGTCTTTGTTTTATTGTCATTAATGTTGTACCCTAAAAAGACTTGAAACCATCTTAGAATAATCTACAACACTGAAATTACCTTTTCTGGTTTCATCAGGTATAAAATATCATCATCTGTAAATAAAGCCAACTTTTCTTGACAACCATACAAATTTTGACGCCCCTGCACTGGCCCAGTAATCAAGGAGCCTCAATCCTCAGCACTGACAACAGTGAGGAACATACACAATGGGAGGATGACAAGTACACAAACAGTAAAGTACAATTTCCCATAAGAGCACACAGAGATCACAGTCAGTCTGGGGATGATTTCTCCCTCTTTCCCAGATCCCCAATAAGACTCCCCACTGGCTCAGCTATAGGGATAAGATCTCAGCTGAGTGGTCAAGCCAAAACCTCCAGCATCCTCTATGTCCAACCAGTACTTCCTGTCCCTATCTAAGTAGCTGACAGACACACTTTGAGATCTGATTTACATACACACAGACACTCCTGGGGAAGGCTGACACATGTTTACTAGCTAGGCTTCCTTCTGCCCAGACTATAAAGTAGTTATCACTGCCACCAACCACTCTTTATCAGCTACTATAAGGCATTACAAAGGGTGTCCAATCCTACTGGGTAATGTTACTATTAATTCAAATGGTAGTGTTGACCAAGACTTGCAAGGCTATTTAGAAGTATCCTGTACAGTGTCACCAAATACATATGCAAGTACTCAAGAGCTTAAATATATCTCATAAGTAATCAGCCACAAAGATAGGTTTAAATATATTTAATAATAAATAAAAGAACAAGATACAAGTCAGCAAATCATACACAGTTACTTCAGAGCCCAGAATCACAGGAAGTATTTTAAAACAGCATTGCAGGACAGACTCAAATAAGAAAACATCTAAACTAATCTTGACTATATTCCTATCTATATCTAAAAAGATACTATGCCCTGAATCTTACTTAAAAAGCAAGGCAAATGCAGATGATGATAATGACTGGATGTTTCCAGGTCAGAGACAAAATACAATATGCATAGTCTCTCTCTGAGAGAGTTCTTAAATCAATATCATATTTTACTGCTGGGTTAGCCTGGATGACATCACTTTTTGTCACCTGACTTCAGTTCCCAAGTTAAACCAGAAACTAATAGAATTTTACATCCCGGTGTGAGAAATACATACATCTCAGAACTGTGCAGCTGCTAGGAATTCATAAAGCAATAAAACACTTTTACATTTCAAACCTAGTAATTACTTCTCTCCAAAACAAGAGAAAAAAACTTCTAGCTCTAGACATCCTGTCTTCTTGCTGCAGTGAAACTAACTAACTTTTATAGCACATCATAGAGCAATTAATTTCAACTTATTTTCTTGAAGTTTTGTAAGTTAATCTTCTATGTTCCAGCAGGGTATGCTGTGGTTACATTCTTGAAGCTGAGTACATAACTTACAGTTCTGTATAAATCGTATCAATATTCAAAATGACATAGAATTACTTATAAAATTCCACATAGTGTCATACCAATTACATTCTTGATTTTCTAGGTTCCTTATTTTCTTTGCTAATGGTTCTAAATATAATCCAAATAACAAAAGGGGTAGAGGACACGCCTGCCTGGTTACACTGCTCAAACAGAACTGATCAGACAGGATGCCCCCACACTTAAATTTTCACCTCCAGTCCCTCATATATCTTCCTAATCAACCTTATAATTTTATAAGGGAAAGCAAATGCTTCCATTGTCCTACTCATAAAATCTCTGCTTACTCTGTCAAATGCTTGCATTAAGACCCACTGACAGCAGTGGTATTTTCATACATTCTGCTTACTTCTGGATCATCAATGTTCTATTAATTTTGTCAAATGTTTGCCTCCCCACCACAAAACCACAGTGATCCATGTCTATTTAGCATCACCTTTGCCATTCTTTTAGCCTTTATAAATAATTTATAATCACGGTTTAGAATTGAAATGCGTCTATATGAGCTGGATCTGAAGGATGTTTCCCATTTTTAGGTATTACAGCCACCACCATTTTCTTCCAGGATGCTGGTGTTTCTCTTCCTATTAAATTACTGTTAAAGAAAACCTTCCAGATCTTTATCACTTTCTTCCCTCCTACCTTCCAAGCTTCCACGGGAATACCAACTATTTCTGGGGACTTTCCTGTAGATTGGTTATACATCACCATTTTTATATCATCTCCTATCCTGTTAGTATCCAAGCCTCATCTACATCTAACCTTGCCATATTTAATTCTTCCATAAACATTTCAATATGTACTTTTTGGATTTTCACATTTCTCTACTTTAATCAAATTTTCATAAAATTTCTGAAATATTTCTAATACCTCTACAGGATCTCTGGTTATTTTCCTTGTTATAAGCTTGACAACATTTCATTCTCATTTCAGTTATTATTGTTGCATGATCTCAAACAGTTACTGAATGGGTATCAGCATTTTCAATTAGCTGTGCATGTTCATGTGCAATATAATTTTTATCTAGCCTAACTTACTTTTTGTATATTAGAGAATAAGTAAATTCTTTCTGAAACCTTACTACTGAATTCATATCTCCCATGCCAAATATTTCATACATTTCTTAAATAAATCTACCCTCTTTTGTTACATTTTCCATTCTAGGCCCCCAGATACATCTTCATTGTTGCAAATCAAATTCCAGTCCCCACCTATAAGACATATTTACTGCTGAAAGCGGACTATTTCTCCTAGAACTTTCTTAAGCTCCACTGTGGCAGTTTTAGGTGTAATATAAATACATGCCAGTGTAATCCTCCTTTCCTTGTCAGTAGCCCTTTAATACTACAAATCTGCACAAAAGTTCTCACCTTTTTCTTTGCCCCAGCTATTCTACTGAATAACCACCATGAAATCCTTTCTTTATCAAATACACATGCTTAGTTCTTTCCAAATGTGTCTCCTGTAGAACAGCTATTTGCACTTACATTTTTACGATTTAAAGACAAAATGGAAAGTATCACTATTATAAAAAGTTAGTATTCTCACATGTTATGTATAACAGTGCTTTTTTAATGTCTACTTTCTGCTTTTGTTTTACGTGCATGCACTAATGTTTAGCAGGTTGATCCTTTATACAGTTGTTTCTTGTCATATCCATTTAAATCTGTATCACATCTTACAAAACTTTGTTTTAATGAAAACTCTCAAATAATACAAACAAATATACCCCCAAAATACCTCCCAGAACCTAGTAACTTAACACTATCAAACAAAACTAAGTACATCTTCAAATAATTAAGTTTAATCCTCCTAATAGGAACAATTGTTCCAGACTGACAGCCACACTAAGAAGCTTAAATTAACCTATAATGAAGGTTATACTAAGATGCATGATAGTCTGTGCTTCTACTTCCAGAAAGTGCTGTCTGTTTTTGTCTTATCTTTATTGCTCTCTCAAATATAGAAAACAACTTGAATGCTTTCTGAAAACAATATCCTCTAGCCACTGAAAAAGAAGAAAATATTCTGATTTTAGCTCTCCTTATCAGCTTGTCTCCACTGTAACATAACTAGATATCCCATTGTCTTCCACTACACATATTGCACTGTAAACATTTAAGTGCTAGAGGGAAACAATTATACTCAGTGTTCTTTTATTTATTTGATACCCCCTTATAAATGCATTATTAAATCAAGACAAGGGTCTTAATCCAGTCATTTCTCTGTGCAAAAGTAAGAAAAAGAATATCATTTTTTTCTTGGATCACACTTTTGTCTAAGCTTTCTTCTCTTTTTCTATCATAGTGCCTTCATTTCTTAAAGCAGAACAAGAAGAAAGAAGGAAAAAAGGACAGGACACCTGTTTACTTTAGTATCCTATTACACAAAAAACGAAATGAAAACGCTATACTTTACAACATATAATATATGTCATGCTTCATAAAAAATACTGTTAAGAACAAAGACTGTTTTACTTATAGTTACATCTTTCCTTCCTACTCCTCTCTCCTTAATGCACTGCCAAACATTAATGACATCAAGTAGGGGATATGCTTTGGAGTCCCCTACAAGGTTTTCTTATTCTGCCAAATGTAAATTAATGCTTTGCAATCCACATTTATTCATTAATTTCCAAGTTGCTGTTTTTCTTCTTTTTGATCTCCAGCACCCAGATCCATTATGTGGTTCATTTCCAAATGTAGCCTGGCTCTTTTAGTCAACTCAAGTGCTTTCTTCCATCTCTCAAGCATTTCCCTTAGAACAATGGAAAAGTTTCTCTTGCATAGTCTCTCTATGAGCTTTATTATCAGAAGAAGAAGAAACAGAGTCTCCTTCGGCTTGATAGCTCACTTTTTGTTGGACAAACCTTTGTATTTCCTCCTTAGCATGCTCAACAATTTCTGTTTTTAACAGTATTCCTTTAAAACATATCATGATATGCACTGTATGTTATACAGTAAAGCATTTTCAGTTATTGTACGTTATAAAAATACTAAAGTATACAGGTTGTAATCTTGGGCTGTTGGGATAGGAAGTAATAGAGCACAGATTATAATTCATGTACAACGGAATTGCTTTCTTTTACTATTGCATAGGCAATGTCTGGATTCATGCCATGGCTTAATCTAATGCCAAGTTTTTTTCTGTAAGCAAGTGAGTTTTAAAAATGAGAGACCACAATGTAATGCATAGTTTGCTTTAAGCAAATAAATGTTTAATTGCAGTTGTGAAGTCGGGTGCTGAGGGAAGATGTACATTCTGTTGTTATGTTTCCACTGAAACAAGTTGACTAAAGGTGAAGGCAATAAATCAAAAGAGATTAGGAATGCTGTCTGTTTTGGTCTTACCTTTATTTCTCCTTTTCTTTTATTTCCACCTTACTTTCAAACACCACTTTAATTTTATCCAGCTCCCTCACTTTAAAATGAGAGACTCCAATGTAATGAACAGTCTGCTTTAGGCAAATACATTTTTAATGTTTAACTGCAAATTAAAATATGCAAGGGCAAACAGCTCAGTAGAAAATAAAAAGTTTAAAATTACTGGAAGTGAATAACAGCAGTTTTTCTAGCAACAAAATATTTGAATGCATTTATTATAACAGTGTATGAAGGTCTACATAACAGTGTATAAGGGTCTATTTTAGATAATCAAAACCTCCCTTCAAAGAACAGCATTTCATCAAAAATTCCATTCATCGAATTACGCTCTTGTGGGGCTGCGCACACCCCTGCTATATATATATATATATATATATATATATATATATATATATATATATATATATATATATATATATACCAACTCTGAGATCGCACTACAGTGAGGAAAGGGCAAATTTTCCAATCTTCACTGTACCAAGATCTCATTATGACCAGTTCAACGAATGGCACATTCGACATAAGTGCAATGAAAATGTCGTTTGCTGAACTGGATTTTCAGTGACCTAATAGGGACCCGTGTATAATTTAGCTGTATTTAGAAATAGCCAATGCACTTTTTTTCTTAAATTCATAAGTTGATGTTTCTGAAAGTATACAAGTTGGTTTTCACATCTTGGAGGAGAATAAAGATAAGACAAGAACAGATAGCAATTAATGTAAGTAAGAACAATGGCTATAATGCATCTTAGCATGGATAACCCTAACTTTAGGTTAATTAATAGAAAATAAAATAAAACAGGCTGACCACGGCTGAACAAACTTCCAGATTCCAAATTCCAGGTTCCACAAGAATAAAACTTTAATAGGACATTAGTAACATGTCTTCAATGGAATTTAGTCATATAAAAATAACTTTTTGAGCAAAAGGATATTACACTAGCCAAAGTGAAATGGTAGTACATGTTGCACAATTTTTATCCTGACCAAGTTATTATACAGGAAAAAAACACTAGGTGTTTTTGACGTATTTATGAACATATTTTAGCAATTAAGAAAAAAGAAACCAATGCTTTGGCAAAACATGCCTGGTGTTTGTATTGACTTCAAAAAGTTTTTTTTCAGTGATAGATACTGTCAGTCAAGAAACTTTTTCAGGTGATTACAAAACCTGGTTAGAATGTAAAGAATCTCTATGGCAAATTTACTTGGGTGCAGATATTGCACCGGGTTTAAATGACACTATTAACATAAAGTGCTTTTTGCAAACTAAATTGTAAAGTTTTTAAAAAAACTTTATTTTACGACATTTAGTAGAAAGTATAAAAAACTTTTTTATTGTGTTTTCTATTCTTACTATTTTCATCATATGGATTTTTGTATGTATTTTTTATATTTACAAAAAAGAGCTTTCTTTTTAAATTATGACCATTCAGTCTTGTGACTGTTAATTAAGTATTTAAATGCTGTCTTAGGGTGCTTAGAGTGTTTTTCTGATGAAGTTCACAGCATATTAAAGTGAATGAAAGTGCTAACTTCTGGTGTCCGTGTCTTTTGGTCTTGGTTTGGAGCAGTTTTTCAGTAAACTACATATCAGAAACATCACATCAGATGAAACCTTAAACCAAGGTTTCATCTGCTTAGGTTGGCGGTAGTGCAGACAGCTGTAAAAGATGCCACTACACCTACAGAAAAGAAAAGGGAAAGTTCCCCAAGGCCATGGTCAAATTTCTCTAGTTGTACAAATACCACTTTGTGCCTCCCTGAAAAGAGGCCACTAGCCTACTGGAATAATCAGGTCAACAAAGGATAAATAAAATAAGACATGGTATGACAGATTCATAGGTGTGTACAAGGCTAATGGCCCTGGAGCCTTTGCCAGCCTAGCCCATAGGATTATCCTGGCATCGTGCCACCTGACCTTAGTTTCCAGTGCCTCTGTCGAGTACAGCCACTGAAGTGATCCCAGAGGTGAATTTTCTATTTTCCATCCACTCATCAAGATTTCTCTTGAAGAGGGCCAGTGAGGTGCTCTGCTTGATATGTATGGGAAGTCTAGTCCATAGCATGGGCAGTCTCTGGGTTATGAACCTGTCCCTCCAGCATGTTCTGTTGATTGTGGTAATAAAGCTGAGGTCTCTGGAGGGTGTAGTGCGGAGAGATTGGGATTTCTTTAGATGTAGCATTTCTAACAGAGCTGGGTCAGACATGGCTTTGTAAGTCAAGCAAAGATTGCCTCTAAGTGGGCGAAATGAGACGGAGAATAGTTGGGAGTTTTTTGAGTCTGTCTATACAGAACAAGTGTTTAAGGCCTAGGATCCTCTTTGTGAGGTACTGTTGTAGCCTCTCCAGTTGTTGCAGGTGTCTAGTGAGGTACATGCCAAATGGGCCATTGTACTTGATGATTGGCCTAATGAGGGAAGAGTAGAAAGGGATAATGACCTCTTTCTTCCTGGATGCAAAACTCTTGAGTAATGAAATGTGCCACACAGAAGGACTTTCTGACCACAGTGACAATGTGGTGGTCAAAAGAGAGGTTGCTGTCAACCTGTGTTCCCAGATCTCTTATAATGCCTTCTGTGTTCAGTGGACTACCATCGATATGGTAATTCATGGGAAATGGGTTTTTCTGGAGTGCCTTCTGTGTGGAGTTCTGCATGTCCTCCCCGCGGTCGAGTGGCGTTCGAAAGACATGCATAATGTGTGCCTTTGTTGAAGGTTGGGAGTCGAGCTGGCACCTCGGCACCATAAAAATCTACTGTCAATCATTAGCAGACCAGAGTTCTGCTGTGGCGACCCCTGACCGGGAAAAGCCGAAAAAAGAAGGGTTTTTCCCAATACCAAAGGGGATGAGGACACACTTTTTGGCATTGAGCTTAAGGCCATGGTTCTGACACGAGTCATTGGTCTCAGTGAAGCCTTTCTGTAGGATGTCAACATTACTTTGGGAGTTAATAATGGCTCCCAACTTGCAATCGTCTGTGAACTATGTCAGCCAGAGTCCCTTTGTGTTGGCCTGGACTTCTGAGAAGTACATAGGACCCAGGACTGATCCCTGTGGGACTCCACTCATGACTGGTCGGCAGTCTGACTTGGAGTCAGCTACTTTCACACTGTAGGTTCTATCTGTGAGCCAGTTTGCAACCCACCTAGTGATATAGGGGTTGATGCCTAGCTTAGTGAGTTTTTCTATGATTCCTGAGTGGGGAATGGTATCAAAGGCCTTGGCCAGATCAAGGTAGGCTGCATGAACCACTTGCCTTCATCCACACCTCTGGTGACTGACTCAAAGAAGTCAATCAAGTTGAGCAGGCATGATCTACCCTTCACAAAACCAAACTGTGTGGGATCCAGAGTTTGAAGATTCCCTATATCCTTGTTTATTAGGTTAATGATGATGTGTTCCATAACTTTGCACATCAGACTTGTCAGGCTAATAGGGTGATAGTTCCTAGGGTCTGTAGTCACTCCTCCTTTGTGGAGAGGGATGACTGTAGCAGAGTGCCATTCGGTACAGACAAAGCCTGAAGTGAGGCTGTGACTGAAAAGGGCTTACAGGTGAGGTGCCAGTTCACTCTGTAGTTCATGTAGAACACAGCCAGGGATATTGTCAGGTCCCATAGAAGCTGTATTCTTGATCTTGGACAGTGCTGCTTTAACCTGTGCAGCAGTAATACTAGGTGGCTGGCAATCTACTGGTATTGTGACTGGTCCTTTGGGGGGGGGAGTGAGGGGTAAATTTGGCACTGAATCTGTCGGCCAGTATATTGACAATGTCTGTTCGCTAGGTACAGGAGGTACCATTGTGCAGTAGCTCAGAGCAAATCTGGGTTATGCCATGGAGATTCTTTACATAACTACAGAAGACCTTGTGGTTGTCTTTACTATCTGCTGCAATTCTGTTTTCATAGCTAGCTTTAGAGGATTTAATGAGGGATCTCAACTTTTTGTTGAGGCTAATAAGGGAATTTTTACAGTCTTGGGACTTCACCATATTCCACATCAGTTTCCTCCTTCTGTTGTAAAGTTTGTTTATGGCAAGGGACAACCAGACTGGCTTCCTTTTCTTGGAGGAGAGCATCTTGGTTCTATTGAGTATGGTGAGATCCATGCATTTGTGTACGTATTCTACAGTTCACTGGTGTATGATTCGGCAGTCATGCAACTATTCTCCATTTGCATGGGTGCCATGAAGTTATGTACCTCTCTTTTTAGGAGCCCAAAGTTAACTTTGGAGAAGTTTTTTCATTGTGGTTACCTTTGCAGGGGGGATGTGGACTTCCAAGGTGATCAGTTTGTGGTCGGATCTAATCAGGGGTGAGTTGCCTATTGGTGTAGAGCAACGGTCGCCCATGTTAGTAATGACCAGGTCAAAGATGTTGCTACCTCTAGTGGGGGTAAGAATGAGCTGGTCCAGGGCATTGGAATTAATGAATTCCAGGAAACGTTGGGCAAGTGTATTGGTACAGGAGTAGTTTTTCCAGTTAATAGAGGGGTAGTTGAAGTCACCCAGTACGAGTGTGTTAGGTTGGACCCTAACATTCTCCAGGGTGCTTAGGGACGTGGAGTGTGAGTCTTGGAACATGGTTGGGGACCTACAACAGGCTATGACCTGAATTTCTGTCTTACCCAATGTTAGCTACACCTGAAGTATCTCCGATGCATTATGTTGGGCTACCAGTCTGGAGGTGTGCACATCCTTTATGAATATGGAAACACCACTGCCTTTGGAGCTTCTGTCCAAGTTCTGGGGTCAAAAGGTGTGGAATGAGTTACAGCCTGATAGTGGAAGGGTGCTTTCTGCTGCCTTGAACCAGGTCTATGTTACAGCACAAATGTCGATGTTCTCCATTTTAAGGAGTGCTTCGAGCGAGTGCATTTCGAGATTTAGACTTCTAGTGTAGAGCAACATGACCCTCAGACTGCATTTGTTTGTAGCTGTTACAGTGGTAATTTGGTCTTTGGAACACCGCCTAAAAAAGGCACTATAGGGGTGGCAAGAGCCTTGGCCAGTATCCGGAAGTCCAGGGGTGACAGATGCAGGCCATTCTCTGGGAAAGCGTCAAGGTCTGCCAATCATGTCATCCCAGGCAGACAGATACTGGATCCCCTTAGAGTGACACAAGAAACTTAATCAGCTGTTGAAATCAATCATTTTCTGCTTGTACTGTGGTATCATAGGTTCATAGGTTGGTACTAGGCTATCGGCCCTAGGGCCTATACAAGCCTAACCATAACAATCCCCTGGCTATTTCTTCCCACAGTATTTATTTCCCTGGGCCCTGTTTTTTCTGGGTGATGGTAGGATGCTGCTGAGTGCTAGGGTCATACCCACCTGGGTTACATAATCCAAGAGATCCTCCATGTCTCTTTTCATGTAGTCCAGGGAGGTATGTCTCAGGTTATTTACAACCACATGTACAATGACAGACATTTCTTTGTGCCGGTCCGAAGCCCGGATAAATGGGGAGGGTTGCGTCAGGAAGGGCATCCGGCGTAAAACTTTGCCAAAACATTTCATGCAGTCACCAAGAAAAATTTTTATACCGGATCGGTCGAGGCCCGGGTTAACAACGACCACCACCAGTACTGTTAGCCTACAGGGTGCTGGCGGAAATTGGGCTACTGTTGGCCGAAGGAGGAGAAGAGGCAGAAGGCAGGAGGAGAGGAGAAAGGCTAGGACTGTGGTGGCGAGGGTCGGAACTTTGAATGTTGGCAGTATGACTGGTATAGGGAGAGAGCTAGCTGATATGATGGAGAGAAGGAAGGTTGATATAATGTGTGTGCAAGACACCAGATGGAAGGGGAGTAAGGCTAGGTGAATCGGAGGTGGGTTCAAATTGTTTTATCACGGTGTGGATGGGAGGAGAAATGGTGTAGGAGTTATTCCGATGGAACAGTATGCTGAGAGTGTTTTGGAGGCGAAAAGAGTGTTGGACAGAGTGATGTTTATGAAGCTGGAAATTGATGGTGTAATGATGAATGTTGTTAGTGCGTATGCTCCACAAGTTGGGTGTGCAATGGATGAGAAAGAAAAATTTTGTAGTGAATTGGATGAAGTGGTGATGACTGTACCCAAGGGTGAGAGAGTGGTGATTGGAGCAGATTTCAATGGGCATGTTGGTGAAGGGAACAGAGGGGATGAGGAAGTGATGGGTAGGTATGGTGTTAAACAAAGGAATGCAGAAGGTCAGATGGTAGTGGATTTTGCGAAAAGGATAGACATGGCTGTGGTGAATACGTATTTTAACAAGAGGGAGGAGCATAGGGTGACATACAAGAGTGGAGGAAGATGCACACAGGTGGATTATATCTTATGTAGGAGGGCCAGTTTGAAGGAGATTGGAGACTGTAAAGTGGTGACCGGAGAAAGTGTTGTTAGGCAGCACAGGATAGTGGTTTGTAGGATGACATTGGTTATCAAGAAGAGGAGGAGGAGTGTGAGGGCAGCACGAAGGATCAAGTGGTGGAAATTGAAAAAGGGTAATTGTGAGGTTGAGTTCAGAGCTGAGTTAAGGCAGGCACTGGGTGGCAGTGAAGAGTTACCAAATAGCTGGGTAACTATAGCAGAGCTGGTAAGGGAGACAGCTAGAAAGGTGCTTGGTATCACATCTGGACAGAGGAAGGACGACAAGGAGACATGGTGGTGGAATGAGGAAGTACAGGAGAGTATACAGAGAAAGAAATTGGCAAAGAAGAAGTGGGATTGTCAGAGAGATGAAGAAAGTAGACAGGAGTATAAGGAGATGAGGTGCATGGCAAAGCGAGAGGTGGCAAAGGCTAAGGATAAGGCACATGAAGAGTTGTATGAAAGGTTGGACACTAAGGAGGGAGAAAAGGCCCTATACCGATTGGCTAGACAGAGGGACCGAGCTAGGAAAGATGTGCAGCAGGTAAAGGTGATAAAGGATAATGAGGGAAACATACTCTGGCGAGGAGAGTGTGTTGAGGAGATGGAAAGAGTACTTTGAGGGGTTGATGAATGAAGAGGATGAGAGGGAGAGAAGGTTGGATGATGTAGGGATAGTAAATCATGAAGTACAATGGATTAGCAAGGAGGAAGTAAGGATAGCTATGAAGAGAATGAAGAATGGAAAGGCTGTTGGCCCAGATGACATACTTGTGGAAGCATGGAGGTGTTTAGGTGAAATGGCAATGGAGTTTTTAACCAGATTGTTTAATGAAATCTTGGAAAGTGAGATGATGTCTGAGGAATGGAGAAAAAGTGTTTTGGTACCGACTTTTAAGAATAAGGGTGATGTGCAGAGCTGTAGCAACTACAGAGGGACAAAATTGATCAGTCACAGCATGAAGTTATGGGAAAGAGTAGTGGAAGCAAGGTTAAGAAGGGACGTGATGATTAGTGATCAGCATTATGGTTTCATGCCAGGAAAGAGCACTACAGATGCAATCTTTGCTCTGAGAGTGTTGATGGAGAAGTACAGAGAATGTCGGAAGGAGTTGCATTGTGTTTTTGTAGACTTAGAGAAAGCATATGACAGGGTGCCTAGAGAGGAGTTGTGGTATTGTATGAGGAAGTCAGGAGTGTCAGAAAAGTATGTAAGAGTGGTACAGGATATGTACGAGGGTAGTGTGACAGCGGTGAGGTCTGCGGTGGGAGTGATGGATGAGTTTAAGGTGGAGGTGGGGTTACATCGAGGATCAGCTCTGAGCCCTTTCTTATTTGCAATGGTGATGGACAGGTTGACAGATGAGATCAGACAGGAGTCCCCGTGGACTATGATGTTTGCAGATGACATTGTGATCTGTAGTGAGAGTAGGGAACAGGTGGAGGAGACCCTGGAGAGATGGAGATATGCTCTAGAGAGAAGAGGAATGAAGGTCAGCAGGACTAAGACAGAATATATGTGTGTGAATGAGAGGGAGGATAGAGGAATGGTGAGGATGCAAGGAGTAGAGGTGGCAAGCGTGGATGAGTTTAAATACTTGGGGTCAATAGTTCAGAGTAACGGTGAGTGTGGAAGCGAGGTGAAGAAGAGAGTACAGGCAGGATGGAGTGGGTGGAGAAGAGTGTCAGGAGTGATTTGTGACAGACGAGTACCTGTAAGAGTGAAAGGGAAGGTCTACAAGAGGGTAGTGAGACCAACTATGTTATATGGGTTGGAGACAGTGGCATTGACAAAAAGGCAGGAGTTTGAGCTGGATGTGGCAGAATTAAAGATGTTAATGTTGCAATGGGTGTGACGAGGGTGGACAGGATTAGGAGTAAGTATATTAGAGGGTCAGCCCAGGTTAGAAGGTTTGGTGACAAAGCCAGAGAGGCACGATTACGTTGGTTTGGACATGTGCTGAGGAGGGATGCTGAGCATATTGGGAAACAGATACTAAGGATGAAGCTACCAGGTAACAGGAAAAGAGGAAGGCCTAAGATAAGGTTTATGGATGTGGTGAGAAAGGACATGCAGGTGGTTGGTGTGACAGAGCAAGATGCAGAGGACAGGAAGAAATGGAAACAGGTGATCTGCTGTGGCGACCCCTAATGGGAACAGCCGAAAGAAGATGATGATGATGTACAATGACAGAGTCTTATTTGTATCTGTTGTTGAGGGACCTGAGTGTGTTCATATCCCAATGTATTCCCCACCTGTGAAACAAATTTCCACTGCACCTTCAAAGTAAACCTAGATAAATGGATGGGCAGCCACAAATTCTCTCAGGTCTACCTTGCATTACCCTCCTTGAGACACGATGGAACTTCTGAATATGGATTATTTGCTAGGCTTATCATGGACTGCAGACTGACTACCTAGTACTTATCTATAAACTAAGATCTGGACAGTATCCAGTTTTGGTAGACGAAGGCTGCATATTTGGCATTTGCTAATGACACTGTCCTTTTAGCCTCAAGTGAATATAATTCTCACCATGCACTGGAGTGACCTAGTGTTCAGTGTAAACAAGGTGTGATGAAAATAAGCACCTCCAAATCAGAGGTAACAGTAGTCCCCAGAAAAGAGTGGACTGCTGTCTGCAGTTGAAGGCGAACCAACATTCTCATTTAGAAAACTTTAAACATTCTGGGTCATGTTTATTAGTCAAAGTGAAAGGAATCAGGAGAATGAACAGTATACAGCAGCAGAAATACTGCAGGGACTGTGCTATAATGAACTGCAAGTCAATCTAAGTAATCTGTCAACTAGGTGGAAATACTGGCCATATGGAAAAGATCACAAATGCAAGCAGCAGAAATTAGATTCTTCCGCAGGGTAATGGGGTTCTCTCTGCATGACAGAATTAGAAACCTGGCAATCTTGATATCCTGCACAAGATACAACAGCCAGCTAGCTTCCAAAGATTAAGGACACCTTCCATGCATCCAAGCCATCAGTCAGTTCTAGCTGAGCTGACAAGTATTGTGTAGGTACCAAGCTCATCACAGTTTTCCCAATGCTAAGTAGAAAGCTCCTCTGCAGGCTTCCAAGGACTGACTGATGACTAATATTGTTATATTGCTAGGCAGATAAATTCCCTTCAGGTAAAAAAAAAAAAAAAAAAGACTTCCACTTTTTTTTTTTTTGCTGTTTAAACTAAATCTTGTGAAAAACAACTATTTTAAAGCGATGGAAAAGTATTTTTTGACTGTCACATTGCATTTAAACAGGAGTGCACTTTTTAACTTTTACAGTAAACAATGTTTACAAGTTACTAAAAACTATTTTTTTCTCTGGAGAAACTGACCCCGGGATTCATGAAGCTCGGCGCAAGGCCGGTGTAAGGCCTGCGCCGGCGGTGCAGTGAATAGTCGGCGTAGTAGCGCCATATGCATAGTAATGAGGCGCGCGCAACCACAGACACGTGCGTAGTGTACGTGAGCGAGCCCAAGTAGGATGTGTCCGGAGGCGTGGCTAAGCCGGCAGGCGATGAGCAACCTAATGTGCTGACTGCCACGGTCCGCCCATAATAGTAATGGCAGCAGCTAGGACCCGTGCAGAATGAAACGCACGTAGAGTATGCAACATAGTACCCATCCCAACAACACGGAGAAGCAAATACAACCCACGAAGCCCTAAGTGTACCCGTCCAAGGAACAAAGGATACGCGTAACACCGTGTTTGTCCCGCAATCCACCGTCAGCGGGCATACCCAGAGAAGCTGTACGCAGCATGTCAGCACGCCGCACCGACATAGGAGTAGCGACTAAGGTTACCACCTGTCCCACTTTGCGAGGGGCAGTCCCTCCATGGGCAGTTGTGTTCCGATAAAAAATTAAAAGGGCAAATGTGCTAAGATTGTAGGACATAATGATATCCCGTATTTAATGTAATGGTTGCATGAAATGGTTATTTCCGTAACTGAAATACCTAAATGTCACAAGAAACAGAATAAGCAACCAAACTGCTACAACAATAAGCTTTTATTTAGGCAAACAAGTGAAGTTTTATGCTATATAGTGACCGTGGGTATGTGTCTGCCTGTAAAATCTGATGTGAGTCCCGAAAATGTCCCACCTTGGCCACTGGAAAAGGTGGCAACCCCAGTAGCGACATGGGCATGGTCACCAGGGTTACCAGTTGTCCCACTTTGCAATGGACAGTCCCTCATTGGACAGTTGTGTCCCGGCAAAACTCGAAAAAATGGCAAATGACCTGAGATTTCTTGGCAAAAATATTCCCACAATATACCTGTAATAGTAGCATAAAACATATATTTTGTATATGAAACACATACATGGCATAAGAAACTGAATAAGGAACCCAAATGCTAACAGAATAAGCGTATATTATGGCAAACAAGTGAAGTTCTGTCAACTCCACTTGCTGTGGGTATGTGTTGTCCTGCAAAATCCGATGTTTCCACAAAAGATGTCCCACTATGGGCATTGGAAAAGGTGTCAACCATAATGGTCACAAGCAGTAGTGAGTACACAGCCAGGTAGCTGTGTCGACATAACAACAGGAAGGAACCAAGATACCTAAACACAGGCAAACACGTGCATAGCAACATGTCCCACACCCAGCAGCGTGTTTGTCGCATACAGGAGCGTATGTCTAAGTGTAATATCCAGAAGCAGAACCCATGCATGCAGATGTAATACACAATAGCCCCATTGTAGCATGTAAGTCCCACCCATGTACGCCTGTGCACCCAAACCAGCAAGCATCCTTGTGCAGCTACACACCTACACACAATGGGCATACCTGAAATGTGGTAAGAAGTATTGTTAGGCAGTGCCACGCGGGCAAATATGTACCCCACATGTCACCAACCCACCTCAGGTACAGATATGGAAATGGCTGCATGTGAATGTGTCTGCAGAATGTGTACATCCCGCATGTGGTATGTACCCGTCCAAACCATATAGGTTTGCACACGCCACGGTGCACATAACTGTACACATGTGGACAAGTCGGGTTGGTGAACCACCGCATCGATGATTAGCTATGCAGAGAAGTCAAACACATATAGTGGAACATGTGCCTACCAAACAGGGCGTCTAACAGGGTGCCACAGGCACAGAAGGAAGGTGGGACATCACATGTGGAGAGTAAGCGTTCAGACGGCCAAATACACACGGTCAAGGTAAAGGGCGGAACAACATGCATATGGCGGA
>NC_056729.1:782264198-782303644 GCF_019279795.1 Protopterus annectens
AGGGGGTCATTTGAGATCACCCAATGCCAACTACTGAGAAGAAGGGAACAAGAAAACCATATGTTATTGTTGACTAGTAGGGGACAACAGTGGCATTAACATGAAGAAACACACCTGTAGTGTACATAAGAGACATAAAATTAGTGTCAAGACTTGCAAACAGAAACCAAAGTAATATGGAACAAATATGTTCAGATATTTCAAATAACACTAGGAGTAGCTAGGCCAATAAAACAGTTTCCATTTATGCTTGAATGCAGAAGGAAGCAATCCTGTTTATGCTGCAGAAACTGAGAAGAACTAAACTTCAAAAACTGAAGTAATACTGATTTCATGAACTTTAACTATGTCCTCACTTAAGCATTAAAATGGTTTTGCAAACTGTAAACATTTAAAAAAGTAAAAGTAAAAAACATATTTAGTTAGATGTATCCTTTCAAAGGACTGGAATTTGTTTGCCTTTTTTATAAAAAACGCCAAAACGTTAATGGATCCAGCTGAGGAAAAATAGCACCCATGAACAAATATTCCTATTCATCAGATTCTAATGAAGTCCACATTTTTGTGGATGAAAGCACTAAATCAATTGTGTTTTACAATAAAGAAGGATAGGAATTTTTGTTTGTGGGTGCTGTTTTTCCTCAGCTGGATCCAGTAACATTTTGGCGTGATTGTTGTACATTGTTTATTCTTCAGTTGACTTTACGCTACTTTTTGGTGATTTTTTTTTTATAAAAACAAATACTATACAAGCATCATTCTGAGTACATACTCTCCTAACTTTCTATCTATGGACCATTGTGTTAACTGTTAAAACACTTTTTTACTCAGCCATTCCATTAACCAAATATTGAATTAAACAACACACAGCGAATGTCTCCCCATCCCAAAATTAACACATCAGATATAAATGCTTGTTCAAAATAATAGAACTATATTTAATATTTCCTAGTGGAAAATAATAATGCTTGCCCTTGCAATGGCCTGAACTACTTGTGCACATGTTTAGCTCTTTAAATATACAAATGTTACTCAGAATGTACACAGAAGCTGGTAAATTAAACAAAAAGCTGCACCTCTGACACAAATGTGCTGAAGTGACAGTCTTCAGAATTGGTTCAAAAGGGGTCCCTACCCCTGCTCTGTCCATTTTATTGGTTTTCTTTCCAATCCTACCCATTTTTGTTTGTGAGCAAGCTTCTGTGGAGACCAAGGTCAAAGAACTAGAAGAAATATGTATGCTACTCTTTGCTGCATTCTCCTTACATGATCCAACTATAAAACTGGGTAAGGTGAGTTTTATAAGACCTTTTTAAAACAAATAATGTCAGAATTTCTCCCCAAGGTCTATACTCTTAGGATGTAAACTCGGCTTATCTTCCTCTTAGTGTTTCTTCCATCACTTCTTGTGCTTCAGAGGGAAGACTGATGACATCTCAATATATTAACCTATACACATCTATATTGAGAGTGGGAGGCACAGGCATTGTGGGTTTGGTAGTACAGAACTAGACACAGTTACACATCTTGTTGCTGTTCATGGTATGCTCATGGCTGAGGATCTGTATGCTGAAAGGCAAAATAATGTGGCAAGATTGTTACACTGGGGTTTGTGCAAACACTACAAAATACAGGTAGGTGAAAAGCATTAAAAATGCGAACCACAAAAAATTTACTGAAAATGAAGATGTTCTGGTCATGTGAAGTCATCAAATACCAAAAGTCAAGAAACTAGAAACAAGAAAACTAGATACTGTTATCAAAGACAAAAGAACAAACATAGGGGTTGGGGCTTAGTATAATGGTTAAGGTATTTACCTCACAGAACCAAGGTACAGGGTTTAGTTCTCACTCTGTAATGGAAATTGATTAGGCTTAAAATGGCCCACAAGGGCAGCTAGCCTAGCACTTACCTAAGAACCTATTACTTGTTGACTTAACTACACATAGGAATTATGATTTCCTTTGCACTGAGAGATATAAAATTATAAAATAATAAGACACGCAGTCTGGTAATTAGTGGAGAGGATTAAAGCTCTAGGCCATTAAGGAACTGCTTTCTGTAGTCAAGGGTACAGGGTTTGTTTCTTTCAACTTCCATTTGCCAACTGTGTGACTATGAGCAAGTCACTTAACCAAACAGTCCTCCTGAGTTACCCCTGAAAAGACATTGGGCTTAGCTGGTTAACAAATATGTAAAATTAAAAAAAGCTGAAAGTAGAGCAATGTGAAAAAAACAGACTTCAGATAGTTCCAATAGTAGTAGAAGCAACTAAGCTAATAAAGAAGAATTTTAAAGTATACTTAAAATATGCTACTAATACATATAACTCCATATGAACTGCAGAAGGATACAGTTTTTAGACACTTTACTGGAGTTGAGAAGAAAAGCCTTGGCAAACATCAACTACTGAAGCAATACTAATTTCATTAACTTTAATTCTACCCCTGACTTAGGAATGGTGTTTTCAGTTGTTAAGGTATTAGAAATCCTGAAAGTTTGGAGAAAATAAAAAAATACTGGGTTGTAACTATCCTTGTTAGTTCTTGACAGCAGCCCACTCCCCCTTTAGGTAACATTACCAGTGTGAAATACTTTCTATTATACAACGACCCCCCATTAATATTAAAAAACGTGCACGCTGATTGGTCAGCATGCACTTTGTAAATCAGAGTTATAGTAATGGAAAAAAAGGTCCGGTCGCCCGGACTTTTTCCATTACTATAACTCTTTTTTTTTACAGCAAAGGAGAACACAAGATCTCCGTTGCTTCACACTGTCTCGCTGTGTTAAACGAGTTTAACATAGCGAGACAGCTTTTAAAAAAGCAACGGAGATTCTCCGTTGCATAGCGAGACAGCATTAAAAAAAGCAACGGAGAATCTCTGTTGCTTTTTTAAAAGCTGTCTCGCTATGTTAAACTCCTTTAACATAGCAAGACAGTTTGTAAAAAGCAACTGAGATCTTGCTTTCTCCGTTGCTTTTTTCAAAACTGTCTCACTATGTTTAATGGCTTTTTTTAAAGCTGTCTCGCTATGTTAAACCCATTTAACATAGCAAAACAGTTTTTAAAAAGCAACGGAGATCTTGCTTTCTCCGTTGCTTTTTACAGCTCTGATGTACTGCGAGGCTATGCATATGCAGTACATCAGAACTGCCGCAGAATACCAGGCAGCTGCGGAAGGGCAGCAAGGAGGCATTATACAATGCCATTATTTAAGAAAAGTAATTATTTTTTTTCTTAAATAATGACATTGATATAATAACAATAACCACTTCTGGGTGTGGGTAATGCTGGATTTACCCACAGTTGGCTTTGTTTGGCCACTCGGCTTTGCCCTCATGACCAAACCACACCAACCATGGGTAAATCCAGCATTACCCACACCCAGGCATGGGTTATTGCTATAATCTTCTGGAAATATACCACTAACAAGTGACCTTTTAAATACGTATAGCTACTATATGCCTTTTTTAAGAGGCTAAAAGATAAATTAATAAGGCATTTGTGTTTTCTTCATTTAAGAGTAATAAGTTCCTTCTTTGTAGATTTTTTATTTACTTGTCCATCTTTTATAAGGCTATCCATTCACTATTGTCCCCTTCCCAGCATGAAAGTATCCCCTTTATTATTAGTGAAAACTGAGGAGAAAAATTCATTAAGAATTTTCATTAAGAAATTTAATTATGTACATACCTAAGGAAACCCATCTTTATATTATTTATTTATTCTAATTCCTTTTTAAAATTTATTTCAGTATTTCTTAGTGATATTTACTTTTTTATTGTTCCCCATAATCCTAACAATAGTCATCTCTTATCATCTTCAGAAAGTGAATTTCCCTTTCTTTGCTGTAATTGCCTATTTAACTTTCTTTTTAAACCACTATGGTTCATTCTTTCTATTTTCAAATGTTAGTTTTGCAAAGGCAATCCATATTTACGATGTTAGCATGGTTAAATTGTATGTGAGTGTGAGAAACAGAGTGTGTGTGTGTGTGTGTGTGTGTGTGTGTGTGTGTGTGTGTGTGTGTGTGTGTGTGTGTGTGTGTGTGTGTGTGAGTGTGTGTGTGTTTGTGTGTGTGTGTGTGTGTGTGTGTGTGTGTGTGTGTGTGTGTGTGTGTGTGTGTGTGTGTGTCTGTGTGTGTGTGCTCACACGCGTATGTATTATACCTGACAAAATTAAAGTGCATGAAGAAAATTGAGCAATAGCAATCATCACATGAACCAATATAAACAGTGGCATATGGACAACATATTAGAGAAGTGATAAATGTTATCCAGAAAGTAGACATTTACAGTATTCACACTGCGAGTGCTAAATATATGGCCTATAATTTAACAATGCATATAGCGCATGTAGCAAATTTTAGGCCCCAGATAAAGGTCAGATGTTTGCAGACACACTTGCGTGCTAATGTGTGAGCTACATGATTATTATGGCTCTGTTGCATGTTTGGTATATCAGTAGCCTCCTATTATTGTGTGGCAAATGCACGGGCATGTGATGTAAATATACGCTAAGACAGGAAGAGCAAATGTAATGGGTGTATAATTGATAAAAATGGGATGAACCACACTGGTGTACACACCTGGGTGAAACATATCCCTTGAGCAAAGGTGTCTTAAGTAATTTTTGTTTAGAATTGTGTTGATTTAATCTGCAAGAAGCCTAGGATTATGTATAATAAGTAAATTGAGTGATTGATTAACTGATTGACTAAGGCAGAGACAGGAAAGAATCTATCACAGATAGGAAAGACGAGGCAAGCAATTTGTCCGTATCAATCAATCAGTGGTTCAGTCAAGTTTGATTAATGTGCTTAAATCTAAGCAAAATATAAAGTAAAGAGAATATACTAATTACATCAAAGAAAAGAAGGAAAAACAGTGAAGTAAAACATAATAAGAAAAAAATAGTCAAGTTAGAAAAAGCATTGCATATCTCAGAGAACACTTGCTGCAGCAACAGCCACAAGCAATTAATTATGAGCTTCCAGAACTGAGATATTGAAATCGAATGATAATGTTCCATAATAAATGTCACGGTGAAGCAAAAACACAGCAGTTATATTTAAAAATACTTAAAAATCAAATCATGGTCAGAACATCCAGCAATGATATAGAAGAAATGCTAAGAAGCATGATGCGCTACCAAGATGAGGTGATTTATTTAAATGGAAAGTCATATCTGCAGATTTCACACAAGCACATAGCAATAAAGTTTCAAAGAAGCAGATGCACAGAATAGGTTCTACATAAAAACAAGTTTGAACTGAACAAAGCATGTCCACTAACATAATCTGATTTTTTAACTTGACGTCTAGAAAAATGGTACTCACATCTGATAACATAACTTAAAAACTGTCAAAACAAGAGTTAACTGATTGATATCAAGAAAATGCTATAACTTCTTAATAGTAGATCAGGTATATCACTAACAGATAGAAAAGCATGCCACAAACAAACCAAATTCAAATGAATTAATATTGCAAGTTACAATCATAAATGGCAAAATAATTTACAGTCTGTCAGCTTAATGTAAAACCCCGTTATTTATTTATTTATTTATTTATTTATTTATTTGCAGTTGTTTAACCAGGATAGTCCATTGGGCCAAAAGAACCCGTTTTCAATGGAGTCCTGGGGAGAAAAGCTCCACATAAAGATTATACAGAGATTATGTTCTACATACAGATTATACAAAGATTATGTTCCACACATAGTTTACATGAGGATTATAAAGAAAAACATTCTATAATTTCTGGTTAAACGTTAGAAGTAGTATATATGTTTTTTTTTTTTTTTTTTACTAAAAATTACTAGGTACAAATAAGGAGTTGTATGCTAGAAGCAAGCAGGAATTTGCTAGCTGGGAATTGAGACAAAGGAAGGAGAAAAAAGAGTTGGGAGTAGAGAGTAGGTTATGAGGGGTGTGAACAGGAGCATTCCCATGAGGATTTTAGATGGGAGTGTAGTGATTTTTTAAAGTATGGGAGGCTAGCAATTGTACGAATTGAGGGGGGGAGGGAGCTCCATAGGCGTGCTAGTGAGAAGGATAGGAGGTTGTGTCCTGGAGGGTGTAGGGGTCTATAAACTTCTATGAGGTTTTGATTGTTAGATCTTAGAAGTCTTTGAGTTTGATGCATTTTAAAGGTAGTAGAGAGAGAGGGACAGAGAGATGGCTGGAATATGAGTTTATGTGCATAGATGAGCTGAGTGTAGGAGAGGTAGTTGGGAAGCTCTAGCCAGTTGAGTTTGTGGAGAGGTTCACAGTGATGGGTAGATGATTTGTTACTGGTGGCGAATCTAGCTATTTTATTGTAACAAGAGGACAGTTTGGTTTTCAGAGAAGATTGTAGGTTAGTTAGAAGAGGGGCACCATAGAGAAGGGAGGGAAGGAGAAATGTGGTAGAGAGAGTAATTTTGGTAGTTGAGGTGAGGAACCGATTGTGACGGTAGAGCATGCCTAGTTTTTGGTGGGTTTTTTTATATTTAGTAGTAGATGGGAGTTGAATTTGAGCTTGTCATCGATTTGGACCCCTAACAGTTTGGCTTCAGATACCAGCTCAAGAGATGTGTTATTTTGGCTGGTGATGGAGAATAAATTTCTGTCAAGGTTATTAGTTTTGGAGGGGGTAAATATCATAAGTTTAGTTTTAGCAGCATTGAGAGCAAGATGGTTGTCTTTCATCCATTGTTCTGTGGTGGAGAAGGCATCTTGAGTGAGTTTTAAAAGAGTTGGGATGGATGAGGCAGCACAAATGATTGTGGAGTCATCTGCGTATTGAATAATGTTTGCAAGGGGGATAGAGCGGAAAAAGTCATTAATGAAAATGTTGAAGAGGAGGGGGCCCAAAATAGAACCTTGTGGGACACCTGTGGGTGTTGAGGAAGGATGAGGTGGCTTTTTCCATTTGACGGCTTGTTGCCTATTGGAGAGATAGCTAGAAACCAACAGAGGGAAGAGGTAGAAAGGTTTAGGTTAGATAGTTTAGTAAGAAGTAGGTTATGAGAGATAGTGTCGAAGGCTTTAGAGAGATCGAGTAGGATGGTAGATACAGTGAGGCCGGAATCTCTAGCTTTATTCACAGTTTCAAGGAAGGATAGGAGGGCAGTCATAGTACTATGATGGGGTCTGAATCCATGCTGTGTAGGAGTTAGTAGATTGTTGTCTAGGAGATGGGGAAGAAGTTGAAGATGGGTACATTTCTCTAGGACTTTGAAATGGGAAAAGGATGGCGATGGGACGGAAGTTGGTAATATTAGTATTGGTTCCACCTTTATGCAGTGGAATGATGTAGGCTTTTTTCCATATTTGAGGAACAATACTTTCTTGGATCGAGCTGTTAATTAGGATACTGATAGGGAGGGCAATGGCTTCAGCAGCTATGCTGAGGAAGTATGGGGGAATGTTATCAGGGGCATTGGTGCATGGTTTTAGTTTCTGCAGGAGTCTTTTTATGGTGGATGTAGGAATAGGTTTGATGAAGAATGGTGGGGGTGGGGAATGAGTGGGAGAAGTTGGGGGAGGAGAAGCATGAGGAGAAGTGGGAGAAAGTGGAGATGGAGAAGCCTGAGGAGAAGTGGGAGAAGTTGAAGGGGGAGAAGCAAGAGGAGAAGTGGGAGATGTTGGAGGGGGAGAAGTATGAGGGGAAGTGGAGGTAGGAGAATGACTATTTAAAAAAGAGGAGGTAAGTTTAGAAATAGAGTCTATGAAGAAAGAATTGAATTGGGTAGCAAGATCAGTGTCATCTATATTTGGGCAGGGGATTGGGTTTTCTGTGTTCCCAGGTTTATAAAGGCAAACTCACAGTGACCAGCCAGTTGTTCAGACACTGAGAGCAAAATTCATGTTATATTATAGTGTACTGGTAAAACTGACAATCCATATCAAATGTTTATATTTGCTATGTTCTGCTGTTTTGCTTTCATGCAATGTATTGGAGCTTCTCCCCCAGCCCTCCACTGAAAATGGGTTTTTGCCCCTTCAGATTTTCCAGGTAAACAAATATCAATAAATAAATAAAGAAAGAAAGAAAGTAAGTCAAGACAAAAGTGATAGCAAACAAATTATTTGTTAAATGGGGCGGCCACTGTGGTTCAGCGGTTAGCGGTGTCGCTCCTCAGCAAAAGGTTTTCCGGTTCAATCCTCAGCTGGGGTGCCCTCTGTGTGGAGTCTGCATGTCCTCCCTGTGGTCGCGTGGGTTTCCTCCAGGTGCTCCAGTTTCCTCCCACATCCCAAAGACATGCTGTTGGTGGATTGGATACTCTAAATTGGCCCTAGGCATGAGTGTGTCCATGTGTGTGCCTTCCATGGAAGGTTGGGTGCCGGGCTGGCAACTCAACACCATAAAACTCGACTGCCAGTCATGAGCGGACAGGCGATCCATTGTGATGACCCCTAACTGGGAAAAGCTGAAAGAAGAAGAAGAAGAAATGGATCTAGACAAATTAAAGATCATACTGTAGCAGACAGTATGTTACTATTACTTAGATAATAGGCAAAGTGTACACTGTCACCCTATTAGAGAATGAATGTTCTCCTATAGTCTATTAATGTATTGGTAAAACACAACTCCATCACTTCGTGGTAGCATATTAAGCTGCCATAAATCAGGGAACTGGAAAAAAAAAAGTCTACCTTTTTTTTACACTCGCTAAATGCGACTTTGCTGTTTAGCAAGCATAAAATAAAAAAGTAAATAAAATGAAAAACACTCAGCTAGCAAAAGTAACTGCAGTAGCAGGTACAAGGACTCGCCATTTTATTTACTGATTGCTAGGTACTGTTTAAAAAAGCAGTGTTTAACAAGATGGAAAAATAAAGAAAACAAATGTAAGTGTGCATGTGTCGTGTGCACCTGTGTGTGTGTGTCTGTGTGTGTGTGTCTGTGTGTGTGTGTGTGTGTGTGTGTGTGTGTGTGTGTGTGTGTGTGTGTGTGTGTGTGTGTGTGTGTGTGTGTGTGTGTGTGTGTGTGTGTGTGTGTGTGTGTGTGTGTGTGTGTGTGTGTGTGTGCATATTTAGATTAAATACTCATTTAATTTATATGTTGGATGTAAAATGCTTCCTCCAACAGTGAACTATTTTACATCAGAAATATAAAAATGTATAGACTAATTACAGAGCAAATATGAAGCAGTTAAGTAGAATAATGCTGACCAGGGTGTGTGTTGTTGGGGGAAGTAATGGCCCTTCCAGGACCAGCCATTAGCGGTCACAACACCTGTGTGTGGGACATTATTTTCTCAATAACACCCACCCTGTCAGACATTACTGCTGGGTAGCTAGCCCTGCCACTGTACTTCTTTCACAGCACACACTCACATTCATACTCACACCTATGGCCAGTATAGAGTGTCCAGTCAATCTACTGCATGTCTTTGGAACTTTTGAATGTGGGAGGAAACAAGAGCACCCAGAGGAAGCCAACATGAGCACAGGGAGGACATGCAGGCTCCAGACAGAAGGGACCCCAGCCAGGAATCAAACTGAAGAACCTTTTGCTGTGATGTGACAATGCTATCCACTGTGCCACTGTGCTGCCCATTAAGATGCTGTAATCAACTACACATAAGTCAAGCATATCTCATAATGACAGTTAGTAAGCTCAACAAAGTAGGTAGTGACCTTGTCTGGCCCATGACACAAAGAGATAAAGCTCTTACTGCTCCCCAAATGACCCATGTTCAACCAGCACCACAGATGCTGGATGGATTGGATGGGGTGGAGGATGGCAGTGTGCATGTGACACCCATTTTCTCATCCTTGGAGGAGGGAGGCTGCCTAGGCTAACTGCATTAGAAGCATTAAGACCCTGCTGAGCTCTGTCCAGTGGCGTACTACTTGGTTAGGAGGTTGAGCATGTAACTGCAGACTTCACAACATTGTCATGGGGAGGAGGGGTTTACAGCACATTCACTAGCAACAATAGTATGATGCTGCAGCAGAGCATGGGTCAGGTTAAGTCCAGCAGAGACTAAGGCAGGTCTGACAGACTGAGTGAATGAGTAGATGATCTGGTAGCAGCTGATTTCCAGCTGCAATGAGGGGGAACCAAAAAAAGACAGCAACAACACGTTTATCAAATCACAGAATATATATGTGTGTGTGTGTGTGTGTGTGTGTGTGTGTGTGTGTGTGTGTGTGTGTGTGTGTGTGTGTGTGTGTGTATATATATATATATATATATATATATATATATATATAAATCACAGTTTGACTCAGTCTGATAACATCTAGTCCCATACTGTTTAGCTACTCATCAGCAGTCAAAGTGAAGAACACCTGCTTCCAGGGAGCTGTTAAATTATTTTAAAGTGAAATGATCTAGCACCTGAAAAAGCTGCTAAAAGAACCCAGAGTTGCAGGCAATCAAGGGGCCTTTTTTTTTCTTCTTTTAATTTTGTTGCTTTGTTTGTTTATGTTTGGTATTGGTTATGTTTTTATATTTGTTCTTAATGATACCCAAACATACAAATCTACATCTGCAGTCCCAAACGTATGCACTGGCTGTTAAGTTAATAGGACTAATATTTGCAATACTGTATTTAATAAATAAGATACAAAACTAAAATGTGTAGACATTGAGTCACTAGAGTCATCAAAAGCATATTATTAGTGCTCCTATACTGTCAGTGTTTGCAAAAATATCCTACAATGCACTGCAAGAATGTTTTCATATTCAGGATGCAAGCACAGTCTGTGTTTTATTCAACATTTTCTTTTCCTAACTTTTATCTAAGTTTGGATCCCACTCAAAAAGTTGCTATCATAAGAAAAGTCTTCCTCCTTCATCCATGCAGCACTCCTTGTTTCATGGCACTTCCACACAGTATCTTTTTACTTCTTTCCTTTTTTCCCTTTTCCCTTTTCCCTAAGTTGTACCCTTCATTCAGCCCTCACTAATAGATTCGCAGCACTATTCGTACTTTCCTTGTAGCCCCCGTTTCCTTCTATTCTTTCTACTCTGTTACCTTCCCTCATGAATTACTGTTCCCTCATTACTAGTGGCTACCTACCTGGATGAGGAGGGCAGCATATAAAACAATGAGAATATCTAGGTATGTACATAGTTTAAGTCCCAGCACACCTTCTGTGTGTTTTTTCCTGAGATGATAGACACCACCACCTCCTTTCTGTACATTTCTGTATGTTATCTTGTCTTCTTCATTGGTCTCCACCACGTTTTCCAAACATGCATTTTCTAATTACCAGATTTTCTTTATCCTTTCCATCCCCAAATTATTTACCGAGCTACTGTGTATAATTCATTGCAATAACTGTAATCAAATACTGTACTATCACACCTGACCATGCAGTGTTCTCCACAAAGACCCATGCATCATGCCAGCAAAGGCTACCCCTAAACACATGCATGCAAGAACACACACACACACAAGCACATACGCACGCACACTACAAGGCATTCCCACCTACATCCATTCCTCCTTAAAAAACGCCTCCCAACACTCGAGCACACTCTCAGAAATACCCACCCATTCACCTACACACACAAACCAACACGGATATACACATTCATACTCTCAGTTCTCTAGTTAACCTAACCCCCTAGTGCAACCACCTAGGCAAGAGTGCAGACACACACACACACACACACACACACACACACACACACACACACACACACACACACACACACACAAGCACATACGCACACACACTACAAGGCATTCCCACCTACATCCATTCCTCCATAAAAAACGCCTCCCAACACTCGAGCACACTCTCAGAAATCCCCACCCATTCACCTACACACACAAACCAACACGGATATACACATTCATACTCTCAGTTCTCTAGTTAACCTAACCCCCCCCTAGTGCAACCACCCAGGCAACAGTGCAGACACACACACACACACACACACACACACACACACACACACACACACACAAGCACATACGCATGCACACTACAAGGCATTCCCACCTACATCCATTCCTCCTTACAAAACGCCTCCCAACACTCGAGCACACTCTCAGAAATCCCCACCCATTCACCTACACACACAAACCAACACGGATATACACATTCATACTCTCAGTTCTCTAGTTAACCTAACCCCCCCCCCCTAGTGCAACCACCCAGGCAAGAGTGCAGACACACACACACACACACGCACAGCCATCAAAACCTTATTCATGTCCCTACAGATACTCTCACACATGTCCACACGTATATACAGACTAACACACGCACCCACAAACCTCGCCAAACTTACTTGCACCAAGAATACTCCCATAGGAGTGAATGGGTGGCTGCTGTCTTTTTACTGTGGTCACCTTTTCCTCACAGAGTAAAATTTTATTTGGATGGGTGATTGAATCACTCAACCGAGCAAATCAGGAGCAGCAGACATTTCCATGGGAGAGCGCATGAGTAATTAGTATTAGCCACTCCCCCAGACTGCCATATTAGCATGCAAATTTACCATTGAGATCACTGTCCATGCTGAGGCCCTTATGAGGGGAAAACTTCAGTGACAGAGCATTCTCTGAATTTGAAAGGATTAGTGCAATGCAGAAACCTTCTATGACAAGGCTTCTTCATTGCACTAAGGCTTTCTGAATGCCAAGGAAAGTGCTTTTCTTTTGCAGTTTAAAAAGTCTTCACGTGGTTCCGTAGTAATAAGTAGAACATCTCTTAGTTTGATAACTGACACTGGATGTCTGCTTTTTAATAAGACTGGCACGGCAAACTAAGTAGTTGTGTCACAATTGCTAATATTACAATGTTGTTTATATACTATGTGCGGTGAGACAGAGTTATCATTTGCTAAGCAGTATTTAATACTCCCCACATTAGGGGTAATTTTATCAAGGAACCAGTCTCTTAATTAATGAAATAAAAGGAAAGAAAGAAATATGTCACAGAATGTATAAAGCCTAATGGAAGACTTGAATGCTTATATAAGTTTTAGATAGTTGTCCAACTCTTTATGATGTCATATTGATAAATGTTAAACAACTATGCTATAATAACATATTAGGTTAAACAGACAGTGCAGTCAGAACAGTTTAACAGCAGGGTTATAGCTAGAAGACTGGGCTCAGAACAAAGCATGAGTTATAAGGGTTAATAACCATTTAAAATGTCAGGACCACCAAGACTGAGTCCAGAAATATGGAGACTGACTGGCTGAAAGATTCAACATGCATATACGAAGTCTGGGATGCCATTTCTTTGAATATTCTTTTTTCTCTGAGATATGGTGATCTTGAAGTTGGTTTATATAGGTTCAGGGGGTCTGAGTGCAGGGGGCTTGCCGCCTCCCTTGCAAAAAGAAGTTTTAAGGAGAAGAGCAATCTTTGAGATTTGCTCTTCTCCTGTGTTTTTGGTCATTTTTTTTTTTGGCATGTTGGCACTCAGCATTTTGAGTGCTGATATTTTAATAGGCTCTTTTAGGCCATTTTAAGCCTAGCCAATTACCCTATGTGAGAATCAAACCCTACAACTTGTGTTTGTATGGTAAACAGTTTATAGTGAGGTAGTTAATGTTGCCCTTGAATATATTGCTGGGCTTAATGCAGAGCAACTCCAGTTGGTTTAGGCAAGAGGTATGAGTATCCTGAGTCACAGAAAGTACCTGTAGCTTGCAACGATATGGTCTGCCCTTGTTTATGGTGATTTGGACATGGACAAGCTCAAGTGCATCATACCACTTGACTAGTCTTGAGGTGTGACTGTTTTTGATGAAAATTGAGACACCTCCACCTTTTTTCTTTTCCTGTGCAGTAGTTAGTCTAAATGTGTGGAAAGCATTGTAGCCGTGTACTGCCAGGGTGCTCTCCATCTCTCTCTAACAACACAGATGTCTACATTATCCTGGGTGAGGACAGCTTGCAGGGAGGAAGGCTGAAAATATTGTACTCCCTTCAAATGACACCAAAACTAAACCAAGTGTTAAAGTCAGTTATCTTCTGCTCATATTGTGGCATAATTCTTAGAGACAGCAAGATGCTGCTCAGTGATAGACTCATACCAACCTGGGATACACAGTCTGTGAGCAGGATCATGTTTCTCTTCATATAGTTCAGACAGGTATGTCTCAGGTCAATTACACCTACATGTAGAATGACAGAATCATATTGTTAGTTGGGGCTCAATGACCTGAGTGTGGGGATGATCTGGCAGATCCTGGCCTCTGATAGGCAGTTAACAGACTCTCGTCTTGCTCAAGAAATGTTCCAGCAAATGCTGATTCAAAGATTTCCTTTTCTCAGTTAGTCCAGACTGACTGGCAAAGGAGACTAGAAGACAGAAGGAATGGTTCAGCTACAAATAGGAAGGAATAGAAATACTTCATGAATTTACAGACACAATACCCTTCACCATTTGTATGCAAACAATTTGAAAAGTAGTGAGAGAGGAAGATGCAATCTGTATTGGACACCACAGTGGCTCAGTGATTAAGATTTCTACCTTACAACTCCAAGGTGTAGTGTTGAATCCTGATTTCTGGTCACTTTCCATGTAGTGTTTGCGTGTTCGTCCTACTTCTGTATGGAGTTAACCTCAAAAACAGCTTAGATAATTTGTCATACTAAATTGTGCATATATATATATATATATATATATATATATATATATATATATATAGCTATATCTATATCTATATCTCAGCATAATGCATCCAAGATTATCCAAGTTCAACTTACTCTGGGCAAGACTGCAGTCCAGATTGTAGCTTGCTACAGACACCCCACCATGCCCCAGGATTCCTACTTCTCTTTTCTTGATACACTGGAAAATATTAGGGTACAACCCAACATCCTAATAATGGGTGATTTCAGCTACCCCACTATTAACTGTGAAAACTACTCATGTACAAACTCTTTTGCTCAACGTTTTCTGGAATTCATAAATTCCAATGCCTTGGATCAACCTATCCACACCCCCACCAGAGGCAGAAATATCCTAGACCTGGTCATCACTAACATGGGTGACCGGTGTTCCACACCAGAGGTCAATTCTTTGTTGGTCAGATCTGACCACAAGCTAATCACCCTAGACAGCCACATCCCGCCCCGATCCCCATTATTGAAACAACTGTAAAAAATCTCTCCAGAGCCAACTTCACGCTTCTTAAGACAGAAGTGGCAAACTTCACAACACCCATGCAGATGGACAATAGAGGTGCAACTGCTAAATCCTACACAAATGCACTTTATAAGCACTTACATGAGTGCATGGATTGTGCTATCCCTAACAGAATCAAGATGCTATCCTCCAAAAACAGGAAGCCAATCTGGTGGCCATCTGCCATAAACAAACTCTTCAACAGAAGAAAGAAACTTGCAAAAAAAGAGTAAAATCCCATGATTGGAGGAACTCCCTGGTCAGCCTTAGTAAGAAGCTGAGATCCCTCATAAAATCCTCCAAAGCTAGTTATGAAAACAAAATTGCCACTGATTTTAAAGACAACCACAAAGCATTCTATAGCTATGTCAAGAATCTCAATGGCAACACTCAGATCTGCTCTGAGTTACAGCACAATGGCACTAAATGTACAGAACAAACTGATATTGCCAACATCCTGGCAGATAGGTTCACTGCTAACTTTACCCCCCTCTCACCCACTAAAGGGCCCATCTCTATACCGAAAGAATGCAAAGTTCCCGTAATCATGGCTGCACAGGTAAAAACCTCGCTCTCCAAAGGCAAGAACACAGCATCCATGGGACCTGACAACATCCCAGGCTACCTTCTACATGAACTACAGAATGAACTGGCACCCAACCTAAGTACCATGTTCAGTAATAGCCTCACCTCAGGCTTTGTGCCCATTGAATGGTGCACTGCAACAGTTATCCCACTCCACAAAGGGGGAGCCATGACAGACTCCAGGAACTACCGCCCCATTAGCCTGACGATCCTGATCTGCAAGGCCATGGAACGTATCATCATGGAACTCATAAACAAAGACATTGGAGATCTCCAAACTCTGGACCCCACACAGTTCAGGTTTGTAAAAGGCAGATCATGTCTCCTAAACCTGATAGACTTCTTTGAAGCAGTCACCAAAGCCATAGATGAGGGTAAGGTGGTTCACACAGCCTATCTAGATCTCGCCAAGGCATTTGACACCATCCCCCACTCTGGAATTATAGATAAACTCACTAAACTAGGTATAAATCCCTATGTCACAAGATGGGTTGCCAACTGGCTTACTGACAGAACCCACACTATGAAAGTAGCAGACTCCAAATCAAACTTCAGACCAGTGACAAGTGGAGTACCACAGGGTTCAGTCCTGGGTCCTCTCCTGTTTGATATCTACTTCTCTGAAGTACAGGCTAACACAGAAGGTCTTTGGCTAACTAACTTCGCAGATGACTGCAAACTAGGATCCATAATCGAAACTCCTAATGATGTGGACATCCTACAAAAGGGACTCACTGAGACAGATGCCTGGTGTCAAAGCCATTGCCTCAAGCTCAATGCCAAAAAGTGCATTGTCATCCCCTTTGGTAAAAACTCTGTACCCATGAACTACCACATAGGGGGTAGTCTACTTAACACTGAAAGTGTGATAAGAGACCTTGGGACACAGGTGGACAGTAGTCTCTCCTTTGATAATCCCATCACTACAGTGGTCAGGAAATCCTTCTGTGTGGCACACCTCATCACAAAATGTTTCTCATCCAGAAAAAAAAGAGGTCATTGTTCCCCTCTACTCATCACTCATTAGACCCATTATAGAGTACAATGCCCCGTTTGGTATATACCTCACAAGACATCTACAACAACTGGAAAGGCCGCAGAAATACCTCACAAAGAGGATTACTAGCCTCAAACAGATGCCCTACGCAGACCGTCTCAAAAAACTCCAGCTCTACCCCATCGCATATCACCTACTCAGAGGTGATCTCTGCCTAATATACAAAGCTATGTCAAACCCAGAGCTGTTGGACATGCTCTACTTAAAGAAATCCCAATCCTTCTGAGCTACATGCTCTAGGGACCTAAACCTTGTCACCACAATAAACAGAACATGCTGGAGGGATAGATTCCTGTCCCAGAGACTTCCCATACTCTGGAGCAGACTACCTATCTATGTCAAACAGAGCTTCTCATTAGCACTCTTCAAGAAAAATCTTGATGATTGGATGGGAAATAGGAAATTCACTCCGGGGATCACTTCTGTGGCTCTTCTTGACAAGGGACAGGAAAATAATTTTCTTGGGTGGTGGAAGCCAGGGTACCTTTTTGGCTAGGCTTATATAGGCCCTAGGGCCAATAGCCTAGTACTTACCTATGAACCTATATATATATATATATATATATATATATTTTTTATTTTTTTTATTTTCATTTATTCTTGCCATTGTGCCCTGGGCAGTGGCTGAAAGTGTCTGAGGAAAATTTCACTTTCCCAGTTAACAAATAAATACATTTAAAAAAAAGTAAAATTAAAATCTAGAAAGCTAAAATTTTTAACAGCAAAGTTGTGTCAGGGCTGTAAAGATGAAACGTAAGCAACAAATAGGGGATAATTTTCAGGATAAAAGATAACAAGCAAATAGGATGTAATCTCCATTATTTCTGTGTCTGTTACCTTTGTATAAGAGTACAATGTCTCCCAAAGATTTACCAGCTGGCTTCAGACTCTGCCAAGAAATGGATGCTTCTTCTCCCTGGTAGCTACCAGTTGGCTGTACTAATTTTCAATCACATCCTCATGGGCAGTGGCTGGAAACTATGATGCAGCAGGAATTGAGATCTGGCCTTGAGTGAACATCACCATGTTGGATTCTCCAGGCAGTAATTCAGAATTACTTGTTAGAAAGATTGCAAGTTCCCTGCAGTGGATGAGTAAAAGTTATCTTATTATATATTTTAATTGTATTTGCTTTGTTTACTTGTCTTTGGGTTTTTACATGTCAGGAGTGTCAAACTGCATCTATGACTGATGCAAAGGGACGAAAATAAATGCTGGAAGCAGTGACGACTGTGCTCTGGCCCAGTAATCAAGGAGCCTCAATCCTCACCACCAATACCAGGGAGGTTGTGTCCCAGAAGAGAGGAAAGGATATCTAATACACACAGTAAAGTACAATTTCCCTTAAGTGCACACAGAGATCACAGTCAGTCTGGGGCTGGTTGCTCCTTTGCTCACCAGGTCCCCAATAAGACTCCCCACTGGCACAGCTATAGGGTCCAGGTCTCAGCCTAACTGGGCAAGCTAAAACCTCCAATACCCTCTCTGTCCAACCAGTGCTTAGTGTCTCTGCCCAGGTAGCTGATACATACACACACACACACACACACACACACACACACACACACACACACACACACACACACACACACTTTGAGAAGAGGTTATACAACCACACAGACTTTCCTGGGAAAAGGCTGGCACAGGTTCTCCAGCTGTGCCCCTATTACCCAGATGGTAGTAATTTCTGCCACCACCCAGTTAATTATCAGCTACTAAAAAGCCCTTAAAAGGGTGTCCAATTATTACTGTGCAATATTATTATCCAATGGTAATGTGACTATTCAGTCTAGGCTTATTGGAAGGGCTTAGACAGTAAACTCTATAAATATATAATGTACTCTAAAGGATAATTTATCTCTACATAAACCAGACACAGGTAGAAGGCTTTAAAAATATTTAATAATAAATAATTAAAACACAAGACAAAACTACTACACCACAGAGATATCTAAGAGTTCAGAGATCACACAGAAACTGATTTACTTAATTAAGCTTTACTAGCTTTAACTATTCCTACAAGAAATCACAGTGCTAGAAACTTACATGTGAGCTTAGGCAGAGTGCTGAGTTAGATATCCAAGATCAAAATGCTCCCAGTCTCTTGTGAGAAATAGTATTTAAACATTACTAACAAACATGTCTCTAAGGCCCTCCCAAATTACATCATTTTTGACACTTAGGTTTTCCCAGTATTCATATTGTATCATCTTAACACCTGGTCTGAGTTCTCAGGCCACAAACTGCATTATTTAGCACTCTAACACCTGCTCAGAAACTTACAACAATACAAGGCATTTCACATATACATTCCAGCAGAAACCAGAGCAATAAAGCACCTTCCACATCTAAATTCTGGTCATAAACTTTAGCCTTAAAACAATGGGCATGAAACCTTCATCCAGACGCACTGGAGCAGAATTCTAACATGAAAGGGTCACAACATGCTTCACCTGGCCAGTAGAGTCCAATGTTGTCACATATTTTGCAGTTCCACATTTCGCAATATTCTTTTACACTCAAGAAAACATGCCTGTATTTTACATTTATTTACAAATGCCAGAATTATATATCAAATTCTATTTGACTAGGCTGGCAGCCTTCGCCCATCTCTCCCCAATTGTCACAGAAGCATTTGCCAGATTTAAAAGCATTTTCTCTCACTGTCCTGATACTTAATGTGGCTGTCAGAACTTCTTGTAATATCTAGGTATTGTAAAAGGTATAAATGATTTAAAAAACAAGCAGATGTAAAGAGAAGTTGCTTGCTCACTGTACATACTCTTTTTCTACTGTGTGGGCAATTAAACAAGTGATAAAACTATTAGTAATGCCTAGAAGTGAACACAAAGAAAGAGAATTGTTTATGTAGTGGTCCTGTAATAAAAAAGCTGATTGTTGACTCTTCTGTGCCATTTTGTCCTTTTAGACTGTTAAGCAAGAAAGGGCTCTGTAGATTGCTTGTTTCTGCAGCTGAATAAAAATAAAACCAGCTGACAAGATATTTCCTGTCATTGTGCTCTCTTTCTTTGCATCTTGTAATTTGCCATTCTACACCATGTGTTCTTTGCCTCTTCATCCCCTGCTTTTTATTTTCTGATAAGATTCAAGGCAGTGTGCTATGAAAATGTTTGATTACTGTTATTTTTTATTTTTTTTTCTGAATAATCAGATAAATATAATAAAATGATCTTTACCACCTCATAACTTATCAGTACTTTCTAAGCAAATCATTGAGATGAAAATTAGATGATTGGAGTGTTAATCTGAGCGAGAAAACTGAGGATAACACCCTCCCTTGTAGATAGTACCTGCCGTGAACCTACACTTTTAGTGGATGCAAACATTTCCTGGTAAATTTACCTGTGAGTCTACTGAAATATCACTGGACTCTGGGTATCATGCCAATGATGTGGTTCCTTAAGTGTTTAGGAACTTAGCCATGTTTTAGTCACATCAGTTATATGTTGATCAAGGATCAGCTCTGAGCCCTTTCATATTTGCAATGGTGATGGACAGGTTGACAGATGAGATCAGACAGGAGTCCCCGTGGACTATGATGTTTGCAGATGACATTGTGATCTGTAGTGAGAGTAGGGAACAGGTGGAGGAGACCCTGGAGAGGTGGAGATATGCTCTAGAGAAAAGAGGAATGAAGGTCAGCAGGACTAAGACAGAATATATGTGTGTGAATGAGAGGGAGGATAGAGGAATGGTGAGGATGCTGGGAGTAGAGGTGGCAAAGGTGAATGAGTTTAAGTACTTGGGATCAGCAGTTCAGAGTAATGGTGAGTGTGGAAGAGAGGTGAAGAAGAGAGTACAGGCAGGATGGAGTGGGTGGAAAAGAGTGTCAGGAGTGATTTGTGACAGACAAGTACCAGTAAGAGTGAAAGGGAATGTCTACAAGAGGGTAGTGAGACCAGCTATGTTATACAGGTTGGAGACAGTGGCATTGACAAAAAGGCAGAAGTCCGAGCTTGACGTGTCAGGGTTGAAGATGTTAAGATTTGCACTGGGTGTGATGAGGATGGAATAAGTATATTAGAGGGTCAGCCCAGGTTGGAAGGTTTGGAGACAAAGCCAGAGAGGCAAGATTACATTGGTTTGGACATTTGCTGAGGAGGGATGCAGAGTATATTGGGAAAAAGATGCTAAGGATGAAGCTGCCAGGTAACAGGAAAAGAGAAAGGCCTAAGATAAGGTTTATGGATGTGGTGAGAGAGGACATGCAGGTGGTTGGTGTGACAGAGCAAGATGCAGAGCACAGGAAGAAATGGAAACAGTTGATCTGCTGTGGCGACCCCTAACGGGAGCAGCCGAAAGAAGAAGAAGAAGTTATAAGTCATTGTTTCAGTACTCATCATGCACCCCCCCAGTTAGATTCAGTTAGTCTGTGCTAAACTGGAGAACTAGTACTGCACTTCCAGATAAGACATAACGCATGCTGCTTGCCCTGTTGCTGTAGTATACATCTCCATTTTCTAGTGTACTGTAATGTGGAAGGCCATGCACCTAGTTTTTTTTACCCTTTTCCTGATTGATACCTTTCAACAATGAGATCCCTTTGATGCTTTGTAAGCTCTATGCGAACCATGGCTTTTGCTGTAGCAGGCAACTTAATAAATGTCAGGAAAATCTTACTAAGACAGCTGAACTTTATTTGGGGTTATCAGAATCTCTTTCATTGATGGCAGGTGTGTACCCAAGAGGACTGAATGCTGTAATTAAAGCTAACAGTGATTCAACAAAGTATTAGTTTAAGGGTGTGCACACACAACAAAGTATTAGTTTAAGAGTGTGCACACTTATGCAACCAGCGTACTGTATGTTTTTTTATTTTTTATATTTTTTCTCCTAACAGATTTGTTTGTTGTTCAATTGAATTGTTCAAGTTATAGGTCACATTACAGGTGGGAACAGTTTTGAAATGATTTATTGTGGTCTCATTTTTTATATCACAAAACCTGCTATTTTAACAGGAGTGTGCACACTTTTTATATCCACTGTATTCTAGCATAGAAGATTAACTTGCAAAACTTAAGAATAATTGAGGTTAAATTACTTTATAGCTGGTCCATAAATAAAATATGTTATCTCTCAGTTTCAGTGCAGAACTAGAAGTTTTTGTGTTGTCTTTACATGTGGATGAATGTAAATTATTTTGCGACTTGCACCATTTGACAAAAGATCTAAGAAGGTCCTTGTTTATGTGTTTTTCACAGGGAGATGCTAGATGTTGGTAATTTCTGACAATGGGAGTTTAGCTTGGGAACTAAAGTCAGGTGACAAAAAGTGATGTCATCCAAGCTAACCCAGCAATAATATTTTATGTTAATTTAAGAACCTTCTGGGGGGGGGGGACATTTTGTATTTCGTCTTTGACCTAACAAGAATATCCATTCACCACCTCTGCACTTACCTTGCTGTAAGTAAGTTTTTAGGCATAGTAACTATTTTAGATTCAGCTAAGAATATAGTAAAGTATAGCTTAGATGCTTTCTTTATTTATTTGAGACTGTCTTGCAATGTTGTTTTAAATATTTCCTGTGATTTTGAACTCTGATGTAACTGATTATTTACTGAGTATTGTCTTGTTCTTTTATTATTTATTATTAAATATATTTAAACTTATCATTGTGGCTGATATCTATGAGATATACTTAAGCTCTTAGAGTACTTGCATATCTCTTTGGTGAGACTGTACAGGCCACTCCTAATAGCCTGGCCCTTGGTCAAACTACCATTTGGATTAATAGTAACATTACATAGTAAGATTGGACAACCTTTACTAAGGGCCTTAAAGTAGCTGATAAGGAGCTGGCTGATGGCTGTGAAAACTACCTTATAGTCTGGGCAGAAGGGGACATAGCTAGTAATCATGTGCCAGCCTGTCCCAGTTGTGTGTATGTGTATAAATCAAATCTCACAGTGTGTGTGTATCAGCTACTTGGGCCAGGACACGAAGCACTGGTTGGACAGAGAAGGTGCTAGAGGTCTTAACTTGGCCACTCAGCAGAGATCTCAGCTCTTTAGCTGTGCCAGTGGGGAATCTTACTGGGGATCTGGAGAAAGAGGGATAAACCAACCCCAGACTGACCGTGATCTCTGTGTGCTCTTAAGGGAAATTGCACTTTACTGTGTATGTATTTGTCATCCTCCCAGTGTGTACATCCCCCACTGTTGCCAGTGGTGAAAATTGAGGCTCCTTCATTACTGGGCCAGTGCAGTGGGAAATGGCCATCTCAGATTTAGAATATGTAAGTCTGTAAGTTTTTCAGTCAGGCCCCGTGTTTCAGGGCTCACTGTAGCGGGTCCTGACATTTCAAATGGTTACCAAATATGAGGGGCAGGGGTTCATTCAGCCAGATGATGGCTGGTTTAGTTTCATCTTCACCGATAGACATAATTATAATTACTGACTCTTGCATTGCCCTCCTTTTTTATGACTTTAGTGTCAGCAAAAAAGGTCAATGTGCACTACTGTGTACAAATTTCTTAAAAGGAAAGCAGAAACTAAAACAGCTGGGGAATGATGCTGCTTCCCAGTTTGTTTGCTTTTTAAACTTTTTTGCATACAGCAAGTGAAAAGCTTGCATATTCTCAAGCCTGAACTGATGACAAAGTGGGATAAAGCCCTGATTACAGCCCAGGTAACCTAAGTAAGATTAGCGGCTAAAGCCTTTGATCCACTGGCAGGCAGAAGTGGCATGCCCATCCAGAGGGATGGAGGGTATGAGCTCATGGGCACAAGCACTCAGATTGATTTTCCTGGTGGACACCAGGGAAACAATCACACAATGCCTCCTGTAGCTGGCAAGAATGTCATGCTGATGTCAACCCCTTGCAATAGTGATGATTAGTGGAGCATTAATGCCTACTGCACACTCCACCCGGGGTTATTGTTGTATGAGCACAAAGGTGGGCAGTAAGGCTTAGAAAATGCTGCACCACCCTGATGGCTGCCTTAATGATGACCCCTTCTGCTTGGATCTTCCCCCATTGATGGAGGAAAGAATGAACTGATTGACCAAGAGGGAGAGGATCATTAGTAGACAAATGGGGGGTGGGGTAAAGCTGAGGAAAAAAATGAATATACTTTCCTAATTAAGTGGAATACTCATTATTTTGCTTCACTCACTTTACATGGTTTGTCAGAGGAAGAAGTTTCAGATCACTGGATCAGATATGTTTGGAGAATGAAGTGCATCACCAGCTTTGTAACGTACTTCGTTCATGTTTTTTTTTTTTTTAATCTGGATGATGTTCTTTGCAGGTCTGACTCGTGGTAGGGCACAGAGTGTAGTTTGTAGCATCACTTACTCAGTAGCTTCAGCTGATGGATGCATTATGGCTTATGTCACAAGTGGTGCAGCTTTGTAGGTTGGAGCTTGTAGTTGACATTGATTAGGCCTGAACCTCTTCGTCTGAATGATTTGGACTGGAATACATCTACAACCAGCAATGGCTAGAGTAATGAGTACTGTTGTAGCACTGAAAGGGAACTGGGTTTGAAGAAGAATAGAATTCTAAAAATCAGACTATGCAATGTTTTATTTTTTTATTTATTTATTTTGGTATGGTCTGACTGTTACCTAACTTAGCTTATCACTCTAGGCCCTTTTCTTTGCATCTCTGCCATGCAGATTATCCCAGTATACATATGCAATTGACTTAAGGCAACAAACATTTGATAATGCACTGTCAGCAGAAGCACAAAAAAATGGCATGTAGTAGAAATTGTTTCTTTATTGAAGTAAAAAAATGAATGCTAAAATATTTAAATGTTAGCACAGCTGATTTGCTCTACAGTCATTACTCTGCATTTTATATTAGTTTTTATATAGTTGTCTATGTTTGCATATAGCCTCTTAAAAACATTTTGAGAATTTCGAGATGGGATAAAGCAGTGATGCATAAAGCTAATTGTACCAATTGTGCAAAAAACAAACAGTTATGGATTGAAAAAGAGCAAGCAAACAATCAAATACTATCTTAAAATGGTATCACTTTAGTTTTAAGTAATTTATCCTTTGTGGAGACAAACTAATAATTTGGTTAATAATATAGAGATAAACTGTTCGCTGATAAACAGGATTAACACCCAGTCCTGCCAAATAAACTTGAATAAAAATAAACAAAACCAAAGGGAGCAACTGGGCTGAGACAGAGTCGCAAGATGAATGCAAGAACAAAATCCTCAGGTTAAAATCCAAAGATGAATGCAAAAACAAAATCTTCAGGTTAAAATCCAACTTTAATTCCACTGCAGATCAGATAAGCGCTTTCACTCATTCATTTGAGCTTCATCAGATCACGTAACAAAGACCTTCAAACACATAGGCTACATTTATACAATTGATGCATCTCCTAATGGCCTATCAAAAGCTACTTCATGTTTACATATTCATGAGATACTTTCTACATAACAGCTATATACATCAAAACATATAGACATACAAAAACATATAAAACAAATATAAGAACTTTTCATGAACACTCAAAAATGCTCTAAAATATGCAGTGAAAAGATATATGTTACAAAAAGTGTGGATAGTCAGATTGAGAGCAGATAAGGGTTCAGGCCTCAATGAGAGAGCCTCCATTAAACCCATGTTAAATAAACGGAGGAATGTTCGCAGATTTTATAATAAATGAAGAAATATATCTGTCTTTTACTTTATTTTATATGATATATATACATATATATATACTTTTTGTAACATATATCTTTTCACTGCATATTTTAGAGCATTTTTGAGTGTTCATGAAAAGTTCTTATATTTGTTTTATATATTTTGGTATGTCTATATGTTTTGATGTATATAGCTTTTATGTAGAAAGTATCTCATGAATATGTAAACATGAAGTAGCTTTTGATAGGCCATTAGGAGATGCATCAATTGTATAAATGTAGCCTATGTGTTTGAAGGTCTTTGTTACGTGATCTGATGAAGCTCAAATGAATGAGTGAAAGCGCTTATCTGACCTGCAGTGGAATTAAAGTTGGATTTTAACCTGAAGATTTTGTTTTTGCATTCATCTTTGGATTTTAACCTGAGGATTTTGTTCTTGCATTCATCTTGTGACTCTGTCTCAGCCCAGTTGCTCCCTTTGGTTTTGTTTATAATAATTTGGTTAGTTTCCAGATTTCCTTTCTAAACCCACACATTCTTCGGGTTTGAGACTCTCTTATTGTACTTAAATAAACTGCATTACTCTGGCTCCTTTTCAGATGTTGCATGCTTTGTTCAATGTGAATATGTGACTGCTATGGGGAAACCGATGTATGGACTGATGTGTTTAACTAAACAGCTGCTTGCTGAGTTACCACCTTCCTCTCATCTATACATGAAGTAGCAATATCATACTTGGTAGAACTGGACAACTGGTTTTACAGTGTAATGACAATGCGCATTTGCCATATGTCACTCTCAAATATTCTATTTGCTGTAGTATGTGTTAGAATACTCTTTATGCACTGTTAGTCTCTCCTGTGCATTACTGTGTGCCACTATCATTCTGTGAAATGTGTATTATCACTCTGCTGCTCTGTATTTAAAGGTTATATACAATTCTGTAACATATTCAAATTTAAAACTTTGTGTTGATGCATCTGGTTCATGGTTGAAAAGGATCCAAGGAACAGTCCGTCTACCTAATCAAGAAACAAAAAATAAATAAATCAGAAAGAAATAAGTACACATTTTGATGAAAGATTGAAACCACTTTAAAAGTAACATCATACAGTTTATTGTGGGTAAAGTAATCCACAATGCATATAAATCTACATGACAATTCTGATTAACATTTTTTGTGTATTTTCTCCACTAACTTCCCACATGGTGCCTGGAGTACTTTCTTCCCAGCTTCCTTTCTACTATCCACATGCCTCAGTTATGCATACAAACATTGCAATCACTAGTTCTGAGCCCACCACTTTAGCTTCTAGTGACATTCCGTGCTGAACGTTAGCTCTTTTCATGAAGTGTTTTATTCCTAAAATATTTCCCTTTGCTTTGCTGCATGTTTTGTTCATATAGCTGGTATTAGACACCAGAGATCCCAGCAGATCCCAGCAGATATTGGGGATCAAAAAGGGTTCTCAGCTAGAGCAGATCATTTTATTTTGAGATGTTTTGTTAAAAGTTTGACAACAACAGCTTCTACAGCACTTTTGGAAAGTTAATATGTCAAGTGGGTTGTGATGATAGGAGGTATTCTATGCCAGGAGAAGTAGGTCAGTGGATGTGTAACATATGCCAGCGCAGCTAGCTGGAGTTTAATAAAGCATTATATGTTATTTGAATATCAAACTGATTTGTACAGATGCTTGTGCTGAAAAATGTATTTGTAAAGTTGCTTGTGTTAAAAAATGTATCAACAGTGTGCCCTACTGGGCAGAAAAGACATGTACATGCATTATTATAACTGTTTAAATGTATATATTCTAACAGAGGATACTGTAAGAGAAGAGGTTAATCTCATTCCACCTGCCTTTGAGAAATAGGAAAGAAATTAAATTACTGGACCTAGACCATAACAATGTTATCTCACAGTTTTGAATGAAGCTTAAGAAGCATGGTTTGTTAGTCTTTGTACGAGGAACAGAAGTTTGTAATTGTTTTGATTTCCTGAAGCTGCACCAGATCTGAGTAATGTTCTTGTGTGTGTATTACTGACATGTAAGTAGAACAAAGCACTGTGACATTTTGAACAGAATCATGTGACTAGCTGTTTATTGGATTTGTTACCAAAACATGATGTTGGGGTCTATCACAGTGAAACACTTTTAGTAAAACATAATTAAATTAAGTAAATGACTCTCCTTTGGTATGTTACCAAGCAGTAAACAGGAAGCTACATTCAGATACATTGATTCCTATATCCCAAAAGTATACACGTCTACAATAAATAAATGGATGACCTTTATATTGACTGGCTATATGTCTGACTGAAGGGATGTGGCACAGATGGAACGTGTCATTGTGATGGTCTAGGACTATGAGTTTTAACTCCCACACTGTCGCTATCAGTATTAGATTGACGTGGAAGAACTGGCAATATGAGGCTCTGGCTCCTTCCACTGGTACCTGATAGTATCCAAAGGGCAGTGCTAACTCTGTCCTTCCCAAGCTTTAATGTGCAGTGCCACTAGACAAATTACATTAGCTAACCAAACCATTAAAATAAACCAAATAAACTAAACATTGAATATCTGAAAGATAATAGTAGCTTTGGCAATAACATTTCTGGAGACAGATGTACATATTTAGTTATTTATTTTATTTATTTATTTATTGACATTTGTTAACCGGGTTAGTCCAACTGGGAAAATGTCCCTTTTTCGGTGGAGACCCAAGGAGAAAAGCTCCAGAAGGTACAATATTTAATTATAGTAAGCAAACAAGAAATACAGACAATAATAGCAAATAATAGAAAGGAAATAAACAACTACATGTGAAGATTATAATTGAAAGAAAAAATAAATGGATTTTTTTTTTTTTTTTTAAGGACAAATTCTTTGTTACTGTACGAGTGAGGGAGAGTCAAGAGTGTGAGTAGGATCAACTGAGAGTGATGTGAAGTGGGGGGAGGGGAGAGCTATGTAGGGTCATAGTTTTACAATAAAATGCATAAAGAGACATTTAAATCTGAAATAGAATTTTTAGAATCCTTATAGGAGGTACTTTGTTCAAGTTTATACTACACCAAGCAGACTGCAGTAACTCTATTAAATGACCTTGGTAACCTTTCTGAATTAATGTACAGTCCCTCTATTTATAAGTCACCAAATAGCCAAGAAACAAGGCTTAGTTTCACTTTAAACCACAGTATATTTTCACAGTGGCAAACACAGTTATAATGCTTACACATATTTGCATGTTACAATTCACTGGAAAGGCAGGTACAACACAACTTCTTTTCCATCTTTTATTTTCTTTCTCCATTAACTGGAATGGTGGTGCTGCGGTAGCGTTGTCGCCTCACAGTAAGACGTTGTCCTGTTCGATTCTAAGCTAGAGTGTCTTCTGTGTGGAGACATGCATGAATGGGCGTACCTTTGTTGAAGGTTGTGCATCAGGGCCGGCAACTCGGCACATAAAAATCTACTGCCAATCATTAGCGGACCGGAGTTCCGCTGTGGCAACCCCTAACCGGGAAAAGCCGAAAGACACAACTACATTTTCTTTCTCCATTAAACAGTTATTTTATATATATATATATATATATATATATATATATATATATATTTTTTTTTTTTTTTAATTTAAAATAGCTTAACTCACTTCTCATGCATTTTCCTTTTCAAAGAATAGTAACCTTTTCCCCTGTATATTAATTTTTTTCCTCCCAGACAACATAGAAAAAGTGGGGACAGCACAGTGAGGAAGTGTACATGTTGATAAAAAAAGAATTGGTGGTGTATCTGAAAGGCCCCATTAGAAAAAAAAAAGCTGGATTTGGAAGTAGTCCTGCCACACATTTTCTTGGAGTGCATAGCTGTCAAAGTCATGAGATAGAGGAGGAATGGGAAGATATCTGTGGGAAGAACAGTGTGAGCAAATGGACATTTTATTTGTCCTGAGTCGATTGAAGGAGATGCTAATGACATTGGATTGAGGAGATAAAAATTAAAAACAAACCAAAAAGAAATATGGAATCTTGAAAGGAATATAAATGAACTAAGCTGGCATGAAACAGGAATAACTAACCTGGAAACTATATGAAAGGTTATACAAGAAAATAACATGGGGGCAGGGGAATAGCCAGGATTTCTGTAATTGTATGTCAACATAAAGTGATAGATTTAAGCAAAAAAAGTATGTAACAAAGCATTTTGAAAATGGTTATTTATTAAAAAAAAATTATAACTTAAAAATATAACCTTAGCAAATATGCTAGGCCTTTTTACATTTTTAATTTTAGCACATCTAATTTCACAAAATAAACAATTTGTTTAAAAGTATACATCCATGGTGTATATGGTATATACATGGATACATCCTTGAATTTGCTGTGAAATTAAAGTAACTAGTGTACATTTTGGGGAGTATAGTAATGTCAAGAACTGGGAAGAGAAGGCCACTGCCTGAAATGAGAAGATGCATGATGAGTGAAATGAAAAGTGAAGGAAAGAGACAAGCAAAACTGATCATTTCAAGTCATGGGAAGTATATGCAATGGGCAGACAACTAGTAAAATAATACAATGACTACATGCTTAATGAAGTGATAATCTGAAATATTATATGAACTGTTACTGCTTAATATATGTATTAGAAATGTATTAATGAAAATTATGGTTGATGTAAAGTCTGCAACAAGTATAATTATTTGCTGTTTTTTAATGCAATTAAAAGTATGCAAGATGTTTTATATGTGGTGTGTGTGTGTGTGTGTTTGTGTGTGTGTATGCGCGCGCATGTATGTATGTGTGTACTTAAAATAATCTAAGCAGCATAAAGTATCTAAACTCAAAAATATCAACAAAACCTAACCATGTTCAAAACTAAGTTTGCTCACATAATTTAGAAGAAAATTATTTATAATGAGGAGAAAAACTGCATTACAGGGTCTTATGTCACTGCTGAATTTCTACCACATTCTGGAAACTGTGTCTAAAAATGGAGCAGCAATAGGCTAGACTTAATTCAGAGCAAGTTCACAGAAATGACACATGGCCAGAGAATCAGTGTATGTGAATATATGCTCAGGTCACCAAACATATTCATAGGTTCACAGCTTCATAGGTTTATAGGTTGATACTAGGCTATCCGCCCTAGGGCCTATACAATCCTAGCCATAACAATTCCCTGGCTATTTCTTCACACAGTATTTACTTCCCTGGACCCCTGTCTAGCAGGGCGACTGATGTGATCCCCAGGGTGAATTTCCAGTCTCCCATCCAATCATCAAGGTTCCTTTTGAAGAGGGCCAAAGAGGCGCTCTGCTTGACATGTATGGGCAGTCTTTTCCAGAGTCTGGGGAGTCTCTGGGTCAGGAACCTATCCCTCCAGGATGTTTTGGGATTGGGATTTCTTTAAGTGTAGCATGTCCAACAGCTCTGTGTTTGACATGACCTTGTATGTTAAGCAGAGATCACCTCTGAGTAGATGATATGCAACAGAGTATAGGTGTAGTTTTTTTAGCTGGTTAGCATAGGGCATCTGCTTTAGGCCTGTGATTCTTTTAGTGAGGTATTTCTGTGGCCTTTCCAGTTGCTGCAGATGTCTTGAGAGGTACATACCAAATGGGGCATTGTATTCTACAATGGGTGTAATGAGGGATGAGTACAGTGGAACAATAACCTCCTTTTTTCTGGATGAAAAGCCCTTAGTGATGAGGTGTGCCACATAGAAGAATTTCCTGACTGTTGTGACGATGTGGTTATCGAAGGTGAGACCACTGTCCACCTATGTCCCTAAGTCTCTTATCACACTTTCGGCATTTAGTGTACTGCCACCTATGTGGTAATTCATAGGTACATGTTTTTTTCCCAAAGGGGGTAACTATACATTTCTTGACATTGAGCATGAGCCCATGGCTCTGGCACCAAGCATCTGTTTCTGTAAGGCCCTTTTGTAGAATATCCACATCATTTGGGGATTCAGTAATGGCTCCCAGTTTGCAGTCATCTGCGAACTTTGTTAGCCAGAGTCCTAGTGTTGGCCTGTACTTCAGAGAAGTAGATGCCAAACAACAGTGGTCCCAGGACTGAACCCTGAGGTACTCCACTTTTCACTTGTCTGGAGCTGGATTTGGAGTCGGCTGCTTTTACAGTGTGGGTTCTGTCAGTAAGCCAGTTGGCAACCCATCGAGTGACATAGGGATTAATGCCCAGTTTAGTAAGTTTATCTACGGTTCCAGAGTGGTGGATGGTGTTGAAGGCCTTAACGAGGTCCAGATAGGCTGTGTGGACCACCTTACCCTTGCCCATGGCCCTGGAGACTGATTCAAAGAAGTCATTCAGGTTCAGGAGACAAAATTGGCCCTTCATGAACCCAAACTGTGTGAGGTCCAGTGTTTGAATTGGTAATATGTTCCACGGCCTTGCAGATCAGGCTCGTCAGACTGATGGGACAGTAGTTCCAAGGATCCAAGGTGGATCCCTCCTTGTGGAGTGTGATAACTGTAGCTGTGCGCCACTCAGTGGGTACGAAGTCTGAGGTGAGGCTATGATTAAACATGACACGTAGGTGAGGTGCCAGTTCATATTGTAGTTCATGTAGTACACAGTCCGGGATGTCATCTGGTCCCATGGATGCTGTATTCTTAGCTTTGGAGAGTGCATTTTTTACCCGTGTGGCCATTATTACCAAAATTTGGCAATCTTTCAGTATTGAGATGAGCCCTTTAGGGGGTGAGAGGGGGTGAAGTTTGCACTGAATTGATCTGCCAGGATATTGGCAATATCCTTGGGATCAGTATATTTAATGCCGTTCTGTTGTAGCTCAGAGCAGATCTGAGCATTGCCATTTAGATTCTTAACATAGCTATAGAATTCCTTGTGGTTGTCTTTGGAATCTTTGACAATTTTATTTTCATAACTAGCTTTGGAGGATTTTATGAGGGATCTCAGCTTCTTACTGAGGCTGGTAAGGGAGTTTTTTGCATCCTGGGATTTTCTTCTTTTCTGCAACAGTTTCTTCCTTTTGTTGTAAAGTTTGTTTATGGCAAGGGACCACCAGAGTAGCTTCATTTTTTTGGAGGAGAGCATCTTGGTTCTGTTGGGGATGGCACAATTCATGCACAAGTGGATGTGCTCATACAGTGCCTTACTGTAGGATTCAGCCATCGAACTTTCAGTTCCCGTCTGCATGGGTGTCATGAAGTTTGTCACTTCTGACTTGAGTAGCATGAAGTTGGCTATGGAGAAGTTTTTTACAGAGGTTTCCTTACTGGGGGGGGGGGGTGTCAAGGGTGATTAGCTTATGGTCAGACCTGACTAACGAGGGGTGACCATTGGTGTGGAGCACCGATTTTCCATGTTGGTAATGACCAGGTCTAGGAGATTGGAGCCCCTGGTGGGACTAAGGAATAGTTGATCCAGGGCATTGGAATTTATGAATTCCAAGAACCGTTTGGCAAAGGTGTTGGTACACAAGTAGTTTTCCCAGTTAATGGCAGGGTAGTTGAAATCACCCAGTATTAGGGTGTTTGGTTGTATCTTAATATTTTCCAGTATGTTTAGGAAGGTGTAGTGAGAATCTTGGGGCATGGTGGGGGATCTGTAGCAAGCTACAGTTTGGATTGCAGTCTTACCTAGTGTTAGTTGCACCTGGAAAATTTCAGATGCATTGCATTGGGCAACTAGCCTGGTGTTGTGAATATCCTTGGTGAATATGGACACTCCTCCACTTTTAGTGTTTCGGTCCTGGTTTGGTGGCCAAAAAGTGTGGTAGGAGTTGTAGCCTGGTATTGCAGGGGTGCTCTCTGGAGCCTGAACCAGGTCTCAGTTACTGCACAGATATTGATGTTCTCCATTTTTACTCAAGCCAAAGGGAGATCAGCATAACTGAGATCTTCAAGCTCCTAGGATCAGTTAAGTTTAAATTGTATAAACTAGTATCAGTTTGGGAAAATGAAAGTTAAAGAGCAAATTACATAGAAATAAAGAGAATTTTTGGAATGATACATAAAGAATAGTCTTCAGGAGAAGGAGTAAGATGCTGGAGTGAATGATAATTGTTAAAAACAAAATGTGTACATGTCTAATGAATGAAAATGATACACTTTTTAATATGGCTTGTTTTCTTTTCTAATGTATATATACCTATGTCATTGATTAAAAGTGAACAATTAATAAAGGTCTTTGCAAAATTCAAGTTAAACTGAAGATAATGTGATACTGTGCTGTGTGTGCTGCAGAACATATGTATATATGAAAACAGGTGTGAATAAACAGCAAAAGCTGTCAGTAGGATTAACCATAATTACAATTCTGTTAAGTGGCCGGACCGGTAGTTAAATCAGAAGAAATTAGACTGGTAGAAGCAGTTCATAAAAGGAGAAATAGGGAACAAAGGAGTTAGGCTGATTAGGATGGTAGTCGTTTTCTTCTGATGGTGTTACACTGTGGATAAAGTTAAAATAAGGGCATGCACGACTTCCTGCTATGATTGCAATAGCTGAATCTTCTAATGATATTTATTCTAGATAAATTTTACAAAAGTAAGACTCTTTTTGAATGAAAAATATTCTGTGATTTCATGTGCTGTGAAATTTAATTTGCAGTAGTGCCTGCATCTATTTCATTGTTTTAACTTGATCTCTTTCAGAATTACTCCTTTTTAAGCACAAGGATAACTGGATGGGAAACAGAAAATATACCCTTAGGATTCCACCCATGTCCCTGCTGGAAAGGGGAATTAGGTGCTGATTTGTCTAAACATGGGCTAAACTCTTGGCTAGGTTTATAAGGGCCTCAGGGCCAATAGCCTAGTAACCTTCTAAGAAAGAAATAACTAGTTTTGCTGTCTGCTTAGTGGAGGGTGATTTGCTGAGGTATGTGTGTGTTTTCCTTCAATGTTGTGCTGTTACTAGTAAAACATTTCCAAATACACAGTTTTATTTGATTTACTTATATATGCGTATATTTCTTTATAAATGATCCTTGATTTGGCTTGGCTGTTTGTGCCTGGCCATAGATTCACAGCTCAGAATGTAACTTTTCTGCTGTAAATGGGTACATGTACCCACTGTACTTAAAGGCTTATTAATATGCTACATAACCTTATTGCAATAGGTATGCTCTAGTCACATAGGCTACATTATTGTGAGGGACAACTGTATACCAGGAGGAGACTTTGTCAGTCACACTGAAAAAAGAACAGAGGTCAAGATTAGAAGCAGCACCACAATTAATTCCAGATTAATGCTCTGAATACAGTAGGTAGAATGAATAGGTGGCTGGCTATGAGCAGATAAACTGACACACTGATTCAAACAGCAATGCTAGAAGCAAAGCATATGAAATATTTACAATTAGTTATTTCTTGCCTGCACTGAGATAAGAGCTTTAAAAGATCTTCTAAGCACTTAAAAGGTCTTCTAGGTGCTTGTCTCTATCTCCTGTTATACCCAGTGAATGATATGCTAGCCAATGATTGATATGCTGCCAGTTTTCATGAATCCCCATTTTTTTTTAGTTTTGCTACACAAACAAGTAAAGGTCAGGGTTAGACATTACAAAACTTTTATGCACAACTAAGAAGACAGTATTGTTGTCACACATATAACATAGGTAGGCGTGGGATATCTAATGTGGTCAGAAAGACAGCTGTTATAATGATATCAACACCATGACACCTTTGTGCAGTAAGAAGCTATTAAATTTCTGGTTCTTTGTGTGCCACCTACTTTCTGCTTTGTATCAGTGCTGATGGTATGGATAAATACATTTTTTATTGCACTGACATATTGCATTCATTGATTTTCATGCAAACCATTGATGAGGTATTTTTATTTCCATTTGGTTTAGTAGTTGCCGTTATTCTTCCCTGAAATAATGTACATGCATGCATGTGCTCACGCGCACGCGCGCACACACACACACATACACACACACACACACACACACACACACACACACACACACACACACACACACACACACACTCTACACTACACACAAACAGACACACACATGCATACCAGATACATACATACATTTTCCTAACAATACCCCTTCCATTGTCTGGAAATGCCAACCATACTTGGCTTGGCATGCAAGCTTAAGCAAGAGGCCTACCTCTGCCAGGTGCTACACTATTTATTATGGGTAGAAACTAATTTGACCCAAGTAGAGTTTTCATATGTTACAGCCAGAAATGGATTACACAATTACTGTTTTAAAATACAAGATTATAATCAGGTCCCTGATTGTAACGTATATGTTCTGTATTTGAGACATAGGTGAAGCTGTTGTATTTTCTTTTGTAAAATCTGCAGACCTAGCTGGACAGCTCTGTATAATTGATGTGCTGGAGTTCTGAAAAGCCGCTGTAGTCATTGTGGCACTAGAAAACTCCAGTTAATACCATTGAGAAGTTTATGTTATTGCATTCATGTTTGCCAATGTCAATTAAATCAGACCAGAAACACTGAGGTCTACTAATAGTACATACTGCCTTTTTCACTGATTTTCGTACTATGCATCTTCAGTGTTTCTGTTGTACTTACTGTTCGATGATTATAAGGCACTAGAGTTGAGGTAGTGGGGAGGTAAAGTTGCAATTTTGGTACTGCAGGTGCGGCTAAACTACATTGTCAGCATCATTGAAAAGCTACACAGTTACAGACAGGGTACAATCATATCATATTGTTGTGCAACCATTCATTTTGCGTTGTTTATGTTATTGTTTGATTGTGGTGTAATGCAGTACTCAGGTCTTGATGTCTGTTAATACAGTTCTCATGCATCTGATATTTAGCATGCAGCCTGAGATCCCACTTGTCTGTAAAAATGCCTGTCAAAAGTTGGGGGGGACTACAAAGATGTTTCCAGTTGAGTGGAAATGGTAGGGACAGAGGAGAGACCTGAGTGAGAATTACCAGCATCTTTGTTGTTGAGATCTTCTTCAAAAAGAAATACTGGAACATGGCAAAGGCTGTTTTCCTCTATCAAGCTTCTGTCCCGGTATTTGTTTTTATTAAAGGTTTTTTAGTGAGGGGAACATTTCTTAAGTAATACAGTGTTGGCATATAAAAACTGGTCTAAATACAGATCCAGTCTATATTTTATCTTTTCCTCTAACAAAATGTCAGCAGCAGGCTTCTGGTTAAGTAACCTGATGAAACTGGAGCATCTAAAAAAAATCTGCATTTATACCCAGTGGACAGAATTCAGTTTACAGCCAGTCATGTCTTCTTTTACTTACTCCTAGGTTCTTACTAATCTTATGGCCAAGGGAGGCCATCAAGAAGCTCAGCCATTTCACCCAACAATGGTAGAAGACTAGCAATGTCTCCCATCAAGTAGGCTTTTTCCACATGTCACAAGTGAACATTTTGATCACTTATGCAGTCATCCAGACTGCTATTAAAGGCTATTAAGGGAGTTCCTTGCTTTATAGGTAAGGGCAGCCTATTCCAGACAAGAGGTTATGATGGATTAAACATCTGTAATGCCATCTGATGCAGTCGATGTGATAGTGTTAAGCTTAGGTCTCCAGGATGAGTGCTTGCTTTACCACTGATTTTATTCATGGGAAGATTTCAAAGAGTGATGGGTTGTTCAATGCACAGGAAGCTAAGCAGAGATCACCCTTCAGGATTTTGTATGACACTGAGTAGAGGGGCAGAGCTTTAGTCTGTCAGATTAGCTAAGGGCATTGAGATATTTTTGATGAGGAAACAATGAAGTCTGTCAAGCTGATTTAGGTGCTTGGTGAGGTACATGACAAAAGTGCCTTATAATTCAGTGCTGGGTCTAATAAGTGATGAATGAAGTGGTACTATAACTTCTTTATACTTTAAGGAGATACCATAAAGCATATGTTTTGCAAGGTAGAGAGGTTTTCTAAATACCGCAGAAACATAGTCATCAAAGCAGAGTCTGTTATCAACATAATATCCAAACTCCTCATGACTGTGTAAAATATAAATGGAGTGTTATCTATATGGTAAGCAGTAGTGGTGTTTGATTTACCAAAGGAAACTAGTCTGCAATTGTTGATTTACTAAAGGAAACTAGTCTGCAATTGTTGATTTACCAAAGGAAACTAGTCTGCAATTGTTGATTTACCAAAGGAAACTAGTCTGCAATTGTCTGCAATTGTTGATTTACCAAAGGAAATTAGTCTGCAATTGTTGATTTACCAAAGGAAACTAGTCTGCAATTGTTGATTTACTAAAGGAAACTAGTCTGCAATTGTTGATTTACCAAAGGAAACTAGTCCGCAATTGTTGATTTACCAAAGGAAACTAGTCTGCAATTGTTGATTTACCAAAGGAAACTAGTCTGCAATTGTTGATTTACCAAAAGAAACTAGTCTGCAATTGTTTTATTTACCAAAGGAAACTAGTCTGCAATTGTTGATTTACCAAAGGAAACTAGCCTGCAATTGTTGATTTACCAAAGGAAACTAGTCTGCAATTGTTTGATTTACCAAAGGAAACTAGTCTGCAATTGTTGATGTTGAGGATAATCCCATGATTTATACACCTTGCTGGAGAATTTGAGTATCAGAATGAAATTTATTAACCTCCCACCCCCGCCCCCAGTTTGCAGTCAACTGCAAATATGTGATTAGCTGTTGTGTGGCCTTCATATTGACTTTTATGTCACATAAATACATACCTAAGAGGAGGTGCATCAGGACAGAGCCATTTGGGACACTATTGATGACATTTCTTCTGTCTAGGGCAAATTATCCTGACCTAAGTGCTATGGTTTCCATCAGACAACCAGTTACCAGTCCAGCAAACTATGTATGGGTTAATGTTGAGTTGAAAGAGTTTGTCAATAATCCCAGTATAAGTGATAGTGTCAAAGACCGTGACGAGATCCAGATAAACAATGATGACTGTATGCCCCTTATCCATGGCTTCAGTGACCCTTTCAAAGAACTTGACCAGACTGAGCAGGCATGATCTGCCTTTGACAAAGCCTCATTGGTGTGTATTCAAGGATATAAGGTCACCTGTGTTACTGATTACCTTATATTTCTGGTGAGCATATACCTCCTGTTGCAACTGTCATCATAGAAACATTTACAGAGTCACTGGCACATTTTAATATTTGAAACCTATATTCTAACAACAGTCAAAGTTGATTTCTCCAATTTATCCCAAGTATTACCCTCAGGAAGTCTGATTAGTTTATTTAAAATTGAACTTTTGTATAAACTGGTATGAGGTAGTCTGTGGTGGCTTTCTCATCTATGGGATGTGACTTCCTACATCTGATTGGCAGTTAGCACAGATGAAGCTGTGATTTTTTTTTAATGAGCCACTCCCTATGGTCTTAGGTTTGATTAACTCAGCTTTCATTTGCCTACATTTTGACATTCAGAAAGTGAATTATTGCTCTCCCCCTGTTAACAAAATAAATAAAAAAACAATGAGAGAGAGAGAGAGATAAATACAATATCTGTACGTTGTCTGACATTCTGGATTCCTTATCAGTTTGCTGAATTGTTACTGGGACAGTTCTTTGCACTGTCTGTTTAGTTAGTGAGTTAGTTTTGGCTATGTATGTTTACTTGCTTGCTTATTTATTTATTTGCTTTGTTTCTTTGTTCTTTGCAGTTTTAATGTAATCAAAGCTGAATCAAGTTTGCAGTCAACTGCAAACATGTGATTAACTGTTGTATTGCCTTGATATTGGCTTTTATGTCACAGAAATGCAAAGAGGAGGTGCCCTAGGACAGATCCCTGTAGGACACCACTAATGACACTGAGCAAGTCAGATTTGTCAGAAAGAAATCTTAAAATCCTGGCTGGCTTTCTAGGTGCTGGTAGGTCTCTGTCAAAATGCTAGGAGATAACACTGGATGCATCCTGAAATATATTAAATAGAGGAGGAGCAGTACATTTAAGTCTTGTCATATTACAGTATGATTTTCTAGAGGAAGATGAGTCCTTAGTAGATGTTTCAAAATGCCCCCGATAGTACCCAAAGAATGTGAGGAAAATGTATCTGACTTACATAAAATGCCTTGCCTCCTTCTTAGGACATAAAAGAATGTCTTGTTTCTT